>NW_027314947.1:0-130339 GCF_023375885.2 Dermacentor andersoni | reverse complement strand
ACACACGCGAGACAGATAAGCACCATTTGCATGCACATCTTGTGGTTTTGCAGAAAACTTCATCTGCGTCTACCAAAAGATGCATGTGCATGCTTAAAACGCATTTTCGCACAAATCCGTGCGCGGGTGCTAAAAAGAGCAGCATCGGCATGCTTAGCACGTCGTTTGGTAGAAATCCACGTGCGCGTTCTGCCAAAAGCACCATTTGCACGCACATCTTGTGGTTTTGCAGAAAACTTCATCCGCGCCTACCAAAAGATGCATGTGCATGCTTAAAACGCGTTTTCGCAAAAATGCGTGCGCGGGTGCTAAAAAGAGCAGCATCGGCATGCTTAGCACGTCGTTTGGTAGAAATCCACGTGCGCGTTCTGCCAAAAGCACCATTTGCATGCACATCTTGTGGTTTTGCAGAAAACTTCATCCGCGTCTACCAAAAGATGCATGTGCATGCTTAAAACGCGTTTTCGCACAAATCCGTGCGCGGGTGCTAAAAAGAGCAGCATCGGCATGCTTAGCACGTCGTTTGGTAGAAATCCACGTGCGCGTTCGGCCAAAAGCACCATTTGCATGCACATCTTGTGGTTTTGCAGAAAACTTCATCCGCGTCTACCAAAAGATGCATGTGCATGCTTAAAACGCGTTTTCGCACAAATGCGTGCGCGGGTGCTAAAACGAGCAGCATCGGCATGCTTAGCACGTCGTTTGGTAGAAATCCACGTGCGCGTTCTGCCAAAAGCACCATTTGCATGCACATCTTGTGGTTTTGCAGAAAACTTCATCCGCGTCTACCAAAAGATGCATGTGCATGCTTAAAACGCGTTTTCGCACAAATCCGTGCGCGGGTGCTAAAAAGAGCAGCATCGGCATGCTTAGCCACGTCGTTTGGTAGAAATCCACGTGCGCGTTCGGCCAAAAGCACCATTTGCATGCACATCTTGTGGTTTTGCAGAAAACTTCATCCGCGTCTACCAAAAGATGCATGTGCATGCTTAAAACGCGTTTTCGCACAAATGCTTGCGCGGGTGCTAAAAAGAGGAGCATCGGCATGCTTAGCCTGTCGTTTGGTAGAAATCCACGTGCGCGTTCTGCCAAAAGCACCATTTGCATGCACATCTTGTGGTTTTGCAGAAAACTTCATCCGCGTCTACCAAAAGATGCATGTGCATGCTTTAAACGCGTTTTCGCACAAATCCGTGCGCGGGTGCTAAAAAGAGCAGCATCGGCATGCTTAGCACGTCGTTTGGTAGAAATCCACGTGCGCGTTCTGCAAAAAGCACCATTTGCATGCACATCTTGTGGTTTTGCAGAAAACTTCATCCGCGTCTACCAAAAGATGCATGTGCATGCTTAAAACGCGTTTTCGCACAAATGCGTGCGCGGGTGCTAAAAAGAGCAGCATCGGCATGCTTAGCACGTCGTTTGGTAGAAATCCACGTGCGCGTTCTGCCAAAAGCACCATTTGCATGCACATCTTGTGGTTTTGCAGAAAACTTCATCCGCGTCTACCAAAAGATGCATGTGCATGCTTAAAACGCGTTTTCGCACAAATCCGTGCGCGGGTGCTAAAAAGAGCAGCATCGGCATGCTTAGCACGTCGTTTGGTAGAAATCCACGTGCGCGTTCGGCCAAAAGCACCATTTGCATGCACATCTTGTGGTTTTGCAGAAAACTTCATCCGCGTCTACCAAAAGATGCATGTGCATGCTTAAAACGCGTTTTCGCACAAATCCGTGCGCGGGTGCTAAAAAGAGCAGCATCGGCATGCTTAGCACGTCGTTTGGTAGAAATCCACGTGCGCGTTCTGCCAAAAGCACCATTTGCATGCACATCTTGTGGTTTTGCAGAAAACTTCATCCGCGTCTACCAAAAGATGCATGTGCATGCTTAAAACGCGTTTTCGCACAAATCCGTGCGCGGGTGCTAAAAAGAGCAGCATCGGCATGCTTAGCACGTCATTTGGTAGAAATCCACGTGCGCGTTCTGCCAAAAGCACCATTTGCATGCACATATTGTGGTTTTGCAGAAAACTTCACCCGCGTCTACCAAAAGATGCATGTGCATGCTTAAAACGCGTTTTCGCACAAATCCGTGCGCGGGTGCTAAAAAGAGCAGCATCGGCATGCTTAGCACGTCGTTTGGTAGAAATCCACGTGCGCGTTCTGCCAAAAGCACCATTTGCACGCACATCTTGTGGTTTTGCAGAAAACTTCATCCGCGCCTACCAAAAGATGCATGTGCATGCTTAAAACGCGTTTTCGCACAAATGCGTGCGCGGGTGCTAAAAAGAGCAGCATCGGCATGCTTAGCACGTCGTTTGGTAGAAATCCACGTGCGCGTTCTGCCAAAAGCACCATTTGCATGCACATCTTGTGGTTTTGCAGAAAACTTCATCCGCGTCTACCAAAAGATGCATGTGCATGCTTAAAACGCGTTTTCGCACAAATCCGTGCGCGGGTGCTAAAAAGAGCAGCATCGCCATGCTTAGCACGTCGTTTGGTAGAAATCCACGTGCGCGTTCGGCCAAAAGCACCATTTGCATGCACATCTTGTGGTTTTGCAGAAAACTTCATCCGCGTCTACCAAAAGATGCATGTGCATGCTTAAAACGCGTTTTCGCACAAATCCGTGCGCGGGTGCTAAAAAGAGCAGCATCGGCATGCTTAGCACGTCGTTTGGTAGAAATCCACGTGCGCGTTCTGCCAAAAGCACCATTTGCATGCACATCTTGTGGTTTTGCAGAAAACTTCATCTGCGTCTACCAAAAGATGCATGTGCATGCTTAAAACGCATTTTCGCACAAATCCGTGCGCGGGTGCTAAAAAGAGCAGCATCGGCATGCTTAGCACGTCGTTTGGTAGAAATCCACGTGCGCGTTCTGCCAAAAGCACCATTTGCACGCACATCTTGTGGTTTTGCAGAAAACTTCATCCGCGCCTACCAAAAGATGCATGTGCATGCTTAAAACGCGTTTTCGCAAAAATGCGTGCGCGGGTGCTAAAAAGAGCAGCATCGGCATGCTTAGCACGTCGTTTGGTAGAAATCCACGTGCGCGTTCTGCCAAAAGCACCATTTGCATGCACATCTTGTGGTTTTGCAGAAAACTTCATCCGCGTCTACCAAAAGATGCATGTGCATGCTTAAAACGCGTTTTCGCACAAATCCGTGCGCGGGGTGCTAAAAAGAGCAGCATCGGCATGCTTAGCACGTCGTTTGGTAGAAATCCACGTGCGCGTTCGGCCAAAAGCACCATTTGCATGCACATCTTGTGGTTTTGCAGAAAACTTCATCCGCGTCTACCAAAAGATGCATGTGCATGCTTAAAACGCGTTTTCGCACAAATGCGTGCGCGGGTGCTAAAACGAGCAGCATCGGCATGCTTAGCACGTCGTTTGGTAGAAATCCACGTGCGCGTTCTGCCAAAAGCACCATTTGCATGCACATCTTGTGGTTTTGCAGAAAACTTCATCCGCGTCTACCAAAAGATGCATGTGCATGCTTAAAACGCGTTTTCGCACAAATCCGTGCGCGGGTGCTAAAAAGAGCAGCATCGGCATGCTTAGCACGTCGTTTGGTAGAAATCCACGTGCGCGTTCGGCCAAAAGCACCATTTGCATGCACATCTTGTGGTTTTGCAGAAAACTTCATCCGCGTCTACCAAAAGATGCATGTGCATGCTTAAAACGCGTTTTCGCACAAATGCTTGCGCGGGTGCTAAAAAGAGGAGCATCGGCATGCTTAGCCTGTCGTTTGGTAGAAATCCACGTGCGCGTTCTGCCAAAAGCACCATTTGCATGCACATCTTGTGGTTTTGCAGAAAACTTCATCCGCGTCTACCAAAAGATGCATGTGCATGCTTTAAACGCGTTTTCGCACAAATCCGTGCGCGGGTGCTAAAAAGAGCAGCATCGGCATGCTTAGCACGTCGTTTGGTAGAAATCCACGTGCGCGTTCTGCAAAAAGCACCATTTGCATGCACATCTTGTGGTTTTGCAGAAAACTTCATCCGCGTCTACCAAAAGATGCATGTGCATGCTTAAAACGCGTTTTCGCACAAATGCGTGCGCGGGTGCTAAAAAGAGCAGCATCGGCATGCTTAGCACGTCGTTTGGTAGAAATCCACGTGCGCGTTCTGCCAAAAGCACCATTTGCATGCACATCTTGTGGTTTTGCAGAAAACTTCATCCGCGTCTACCAAAAGATGCATGTGCATGCTTAAAACGCGTTTTCGCACAAATCCGTGCGCGGGTGCTAAAAAGAGCAGCATCGGCATGCTTAGCACGTCGTTTGGTAGAAATCCACGTGCGCGTTCGGCCAAAAGCACCATTTGCATGCACATCTTGTGGTTTTGCAGAAAACTTCATCCGCGTCTACCAAAAGATGCATGTGCATGCTTAAAACGCGTTTTCGCACAAATGCGTGCGCGGGTGCTAAAAAGAGGAGCATCGGCATGCTTAGCGTGTCGTTTGGTAGAAATCCACGTGCGCATTCTGCCAAAAGCACCATTTGCTTGCACATCTTGTGGTTTTGCAGAAAACTTCATCGGCGTCTACCAAAAGATGCATGTGCATGCTTAAAACGCGTTTTCGCACAAATCCGTGCGCGGGTGCTAAAAGAGCAATCGGCATGCTTAGCACGTCGCCTGGTAGAAATCCACGTGCGCGTTCTGCAAAAAGCACCATTTGCATGCACATCTTGTGGTTTTGCAGAAAACTTCATCCGCGTCTACCAAAAGATGCATGTGCATGCTTAAAACGCGTTTTCGCACAAATGCGTGCGCGGGTGCTAAAAAGAGCAGTATCGGCATGCTTAGCACGTCGTTTGGTAGAAATCCACGTGCGCGTTCTGCCAAAAGCACCATTTGCATGCACATCTTGTGGTTTTGCAGAAAACTTCATCCGCGTCTACCAAAAGATGCATGTGCATGCTTAAAACGCGTTTTCGCACAAATCCGTGCGCGGGTGCTAAAAAGAGCAGCATCGGCATGCTTAGCACGTCGTTTGGTAGAAATCCACGTGCGCGTTCTGCCAAAAGCACCATTTGCATGCACATCTTGTGGTTTTGCAGAAAACTTCATCTGCGTCTACCAAAAGATGCATGTGCATGCTTAAAACGCGTTTTCGCACAAATCCGTGCGCGGGTGCTAAAAAGAGCAGCATCGGCATGCTTAGCACGTCGTTTGGTAGAAATCCACGTGCGCGTTCTGCCAAAAGCACCATTTGCACGCACATCTTGTGGTTTTGCAGAAAACTTCATCCGCGCCTACCAAAAGATGCATATGCATGCTTAAAACGCGTTTTCGCAAAAATGCGTGCGCGGGTGCTAAAAAGAGCAGCATCGGCATGCTTAGCACGTCGTTTGGTAGAAATCCACGTGCGCGTTCTGCCGAAAGCACCATTTGCATGCACATCTTGTGGTTTTGCAGAAAACTTCATCCGCGTCTACCAAAAGATGCATGTGCATGCTTAAAACGCGTTTTCGCACAAATCCGTGCGCGGGTGCTAAAAAGAGCAGCATCGGCATGCTTAGCACGTCGTTTGGTAGAAATCCACGTGCGCGTTCGGCCAAAAGCACCATTTGCATGCACATCTTGTGGTTTTGCAGAAAACTTCATCCGCGTCTACCAAAAGATGCATGTGCATGCTTAAAACGCGTTTTCGCACAAATGCGTGCGCGGGTGCTAAAACGAGCAGCATCGGCATGCTTAGCATGTCGTTTGGTAGAAATCCACGTGCGCGTTCTGCCAAAAGCACCATTTGCATGCACATCTTGTGGTTTTGCAGAAAACTTCATCCGCGTCTACCAAAAGATGCATGTGCATGCTTAAAACGCGTTTTCGCACAAATCCGTGCGCGGGTGCTAAAAAGAGCAGCATCGGCATGCTTAGCACGTCGTTTGGTAGAAATCCACGTGCGCGTTCGGCCAAAAGCACCATTTGCATGCACATCTTGTGGTTTTGCAGAAAACTTCATCCGCGTCTACCAAAAGATGCATGTGCATGCTTAAAACGCGTTTTCGCACAAATGCTTGCGCGGGTGCTAAAAAGAGGAGCATCGGCATGCTTAGCCTGTCGTTTGGTAGAAATCCACGTGCGCGTTCTGCCAAAAGCACCATTTGCATGCACATCTTGTGGTTTTGCAGAAAACTTCATCCGCGTCTACCAAAAGATGCATGTGCATGCTTTAAACGCGTTTTCGCACAAATCCGTGCGCGGGTGCTAAAAAGAGCAGCATCGGCATGCTTAGCACGTCGTTTGGTAGAAATCCACGTGCGCGTTCTGCAAAAAGCACCATTTGCATGCACATCTTGTGGTTTTGCAGAAAACTTCATCCGCGTCTACCAAAAGATGCATGTGCATGCTTAAAACGCGTTTTCGCACAAATGCGTGCGCGGGTGCTAAAAAGAGCAGCATCGGCATGCTTAGCCCGTCGTTTGGTAGAAATCCACGTGCGCGTTCTGCCAAAAGCACCATTTGCATGCACATCTTGTGGTTTTGCAGAAAACTTCATCCGCGTCTACCAAAAGATGCATGTGCATGCTTAAAACGCGTTTTCGCACAAATGCGTGCGCGGGTGCTAAAAAGAGCAGCATCGGCATGCTTAGCATGTCGTTTGGTAGAAATCCACGTGCGCGTTCTGCCAAAAGCACCATTTGCATGCACATCTTGTGGTTTTGCAGAAAACTTCATCCGCGTCTACCAAAAGGTGCATGTGCATGCTTAAAACGCGTTTTCGCACAAATGCGTGCGCGGGTGCTAAAAAGAGCAGCATCGGCATGCTTAGCATGTCGTTTGGTAGAAATCCACGTGTGCGTTCTGCCAAAAGCACCATTTGCATGCACATCTTGTGGTTTTGCAGAAAACTTCATCCGCGTCTACCAAAAGGTGCATGTGCATGCTTAAAACGCGTTTTCGCACAAATCCGTGCGCGGGTGCTAAAAAGAGCAGCATCGGCATGCTTAGCACGTCGTTTGGTAGAAATCCACGTGCGCGTTCTGCCAAAAGCACCATTTGCATGCACATCTTGTGGTTTTGCAGAAAACTTCATCCGCGTCTACCAAAAGATGCATGTGCATGCTTAAAACGCGTTTTCGCACAAATCCGTGCGCGGGTGCTAAAAAGAGCAGCATCGGCATGCTTAGCACGTCGTTTGGTAGAAATCCACGTGCGCGTGCTGCCAAAAGCACCATTTGCATGCACATCTTGTGGTTTTGCAGAAAACTTCATCCGCGTCTACCAAAAGATGCATGTGCATGCTTAAAACGCGTTTTCGCACAAATCCGTGCGCGGGTGCTAAAAAGAGCAGCATCGGCATGCTTAGCACGTCGTTTGGTAGAAATCCACGTGCGCGTTCTGCCAAAAGCACCATTTGCATGCACATCTTGTGGTTTTGCAGAAAACTTCATCCGCGTCTACCAAAAGATGCATGTGCATGCTTAAAACGCGTTTTCGCACAAATGCGTGCGCGGGTGCTAAAAAGAGCAGCATCGGCATGCTTAGCACGTCGTTTGGTAGAAATCCACGTGCGCGTTCTGCCAAAAGCACCATTTGCATGCACATCTTGTGGTTTTGCAGAAAACTTCATCCGCGTCTACCAAAAGATGCATGTGCATGCTTAAAACGCGTTTTCGCACAAATCCGTGCGCGGGTGCTAAAAAGAGCAGCATCGGCATGCATAGCACGTCGTTTGGTAGAAATCCACGTGCGCGTTCTGCAAAAAGCACCATTTGCATGCACATCTTGTGGTTTTGCAGAAAACTTCATCCGCGTCTACCAAAAGATGCATGTGCATGCTTAAAACGCGTTTTCGCACAAATGCGTGCGCGGGTGCTAAAAAGAGTAGCATCGGCATGCTTAGCACGTCGTTTGGTAGAAATCCACGTGCGCGTTCTGCAAAAAGCACCATTTGCATGCACATCTTGTGGTTTTGCAGAAAACTTCATCCGCGTCTACCAAAAGATGCATGTGCATGCTTAAAACGCGTTTTCGCACAAATGCGTGCGCGGGTGCTAAAAAGAGCAGCATCGGCATGCTTAGCACGTCGTTTGGTAGAAATCCACGTGCGCGTTCTGCCAAAAGCACCATTTGCATGCACATCTTTTGGTTTTGCAGAAAACTTCATCCGCGTCTACCAAAACATGCATGTGCATCCTTAAAACGCGTTTTCGCACAAATCCGTGCGCGGGTGCTAAAAAGAGCAGCATCGGCATGCTTAGCACGTCGTTTGGTAGAAATCCACGTGCGCGTTCTGCCAAAAGCACCATTTGCATGCACATCTTGTGGTTTTGCAGAAAACTTCATCCGCGTCTACCAAAAGATGCATGTGTATGCTTAAAACGCGTTTTCGCACAAATGCGTGCGCGGGTGCTAAAAAGAGCAGCATCGGCATGCTTAGCACGTCGTTTGGTAGAAATCCACGTGCGCGTTCGGCCAAAAGCACCATTTGCATGCACATCTTGTGGTTTTGCAGAAAACTTCATCCGCGTCTACCAAAAGATGCATGTGCATGCTTAAAACGCGTTTTCGCACAAATGCGTGCGCGGGTGCTAAAACGAGCAGCATCGGCATGCTTAGCACGTCGTTTGGTAGAAATCCACGTGCGCGTTCTGCCAAAAGCACCATTTGCATGCACATCTTGTGGTTTTGCAGAAAACTTCATCCGCGTCTACCAAAAGATGCATGTGCATGCTTAAAACGCGTTTTCGCACAAATCCGTGCGCGGGTGCTAAAAAGAGCAGCATCGGCATGCTTAGCACGTCGTTTGGTAGAAATCCACGTGCGCGTTCGGCCAAAAGCACCATTTGCATGCACATCTTGTGGTTTTGCAGAAAACTTCATCCGCGTCTACCAAAAGATGCATGTGCATGCTTAAAACGCGTTTTCGCACAAATCCGTGCGCGGGTGCTAAAAAGAGCAGCATCGGCATGCTTAGCACGTCGTTTGGTAGAAATCCACGTGCGCGTTCTGCCAAAAGCACCATTTGCATGCACATCTTGTGGTTTTGCAGAAAACTTCATCCGCGTCTACCAAAAGATGCATGTGCATGCTTAAAACGCGTTTTCGCACAAATCCGTGCGCGGGTGCTAAAAAGAGCAGCATCGGCATGCTTAGCACGTCGTTTGGTAGAAATCCACGTGCGCGTTCTGCCAAAAGCACCATTTGCATGCACATCTTGTGGTTTTGCAGAAAACTTCATCCGCGTCTACCAAAAGATGCATGTGCATGCTTAAAACGCGTTTTCGCACAAATGCGTGCGCGGGTGCTAAAAAGAGCAGCATCGGCATGCTTAGCACGTCGTTTGGTAGAAATCCACGTGCGCGTTCTGCCAAAAGCACCATTTGCATGCACATCTTGTGGTTTTGCAGAAAACTTCATCCGCGTCTACCAAAACATGCATGTGTATGCTTAAAACGCGTTTTCGCACAAATGCGTGCGCGGGTGCTAAAAAGAGCAGCATCGGCATGCTTAGCACGTCATTTGGTAGAAATCCACGTGCGCGTTCTGCCAAAAGCACCATTTGCATGCACATCTTGTGGTTTTGCAGAAAACTTCATCCGCGTCTACCAAAAGATGCATGTGCATGCTTAAAACGCGTTTTCGCACAAATCCGTGCGCGGGTGCTAAAAAGAGCAGCATCGGCATGCTTAGCACGTCGTTTGGTAGAAATCCACGTGCGCGTTCGGCCAAAAGCACCATTTGCATGCACATCTTGTGGTTTTGCAGAAAACTTCATCCGCGTCTACCAAAAGATGCATGTGCATGCTTAAAACGCGTTTTCGCACAAATGCGTGCGCGGGTGCTAAAAAGAGGAGCATCGGCATGCTTAGCGTGTCGTTTGGTAGAAATCCACGTGCGCATTCTGCCAAAAGCACCATTTGCTTGCACATCTTGTGGTTTTGCAGAAAACTTCATCCGCGTCTACCAAAAGATGCATGTGCATGCTTAAAACGCGTTTTCGCACAAATCCGTGCGCGGGTGCTAAAAAGAGCAGCATCGGCATGCTTAGCACGTCGTCTGGTAGAAATCCACGTGCGCGTTCTGCAAAAAGCACCATTTGCATGCACATCTTGTGGTTTTGCAGAAAACTTCATCCGCGTCTACCAAAAGATGCATGTGCATGCTTAAAACGCGTTTTCGCACAAATGCGTGCGCGGGTGCTAAAAAGAGCAGTATCGGCATGCTTAGCACGTCGTTTGGTAGAAATCCACGTGCGCGTTCTGCCAAAAGCACCATTTGCATGCACATCTTGTGGTTTTGCAGAAAACTTCATCCGCGTCTACCAAAAGATGCATGTGCATGCTTAAAACGCGTTTTCGCACAAATCCGTGCGCGGGTGCTAAAAAGAGCAGCATCGGCATGCTTAGCACGTCGTTTGGTAGAAATCCACGTGCGCGTTCTGCCAAAAGCACCATTTGCATGCACATCTTGTGGTTTTGCAGAAAACTTCATCCGCGTCTACCAAAAGATGCATGTGCATGCTTAAAACGCGTTTTCGCACAAATCCGTGCGCGGGTGCTAAAAAGAGCAGCATCGGCATGCTTAGCACGTCGTTTGGTAGAAATCCACGTGCGCGTTCTGCCAAAAGCACCATTTGCATGCACATCTTGTGGTTTTGCAGAAAACTTCATCCGCGTCTACCAAAAGATGCATGTGCATGCTTAATACGCGTTTTCGCACAAATCCGTGCGCGGGTGCTAAAAAGAGCAGCATCGGCATGCTTAGCACGTCGTTTGGTAGAAATCCACGTGCGCGTTCGGCCAAAAGCACCATTTGCATGCACATCTTGTGGTTTTGCAGAAAACTTCATCCGCGTCTACCAAAAGATGCATGTGCATGCTTAAAACGCGTTTTCGCACAAATGCTTGCGCGGGTGCTAAAAAGAAGAGCATCGGCATGCTTAGCCTGTCGTTTGGTAGAAATCCACGTGCGCGTTCTGCCAAAAGCACCATTTGCATGCACATCTTGTGGTTTTGCAGAAAACTTCATCCGCGTCTACCAAAAGATGCATGTGCATGCTTAAAACGCGTTTTCGCACAAATGCGTGCGCGGGTGCTAAAAAGAGCAGCATCGGCATGCTTAGCACGTCGTTTGGTAGAAATCCACGTGCGCGTTCTGCCAAAAGCACCATTTGCATGCACATCTTGTGGTTTTGCAGAAAACTTCATCCGCGTCTACCAAAAGATGCATGTGCATGCTTAAAACGCGTTTTCGCACAAATCCGTGCGCGGGTGCTAAAAAGAGCAGCATCGGCATGCTTAGCACGTCGTTTGGTAGAAATCCACGTGCGCGTTCTGCCAAAAGCACCATTTGCATGCACATCTTGTGGTTTTGCAGAAAACTTCATCCGCGTCTACCAAAAGATGCATGTGTATGCTTAAAACGCGTTTTCGCACAAATGCGTGCGCGGGTGCTAAAAAGAGCAGCATCGGCATGCTTAGCACGTCATTTGGTAGAAATCCACGTGCGCGTTCTGCCAAAAGCACCATTTGCCTGCACATCTTGTGGTTTTGCAGAAAACTTCATCCGCGTCTACCAAAAGATGCATGTGCATGCTTAAAACGCGTTTTCGCACAAATCCGTGCGCGGGTGCTAAAAAGAGCAGCATCGGCATGCTTAGCACGTCGTTTGGTAGAAATCCACGTGCGCGTTCGGCCAAAAGCACCATTTGCATGCACATCTTGTGGTTTTGCAGAAAACTTCATCCGCGTCTACCAAAAGATGCATGTGCATGCTTAAAACGCGTTTTCGCACAAATGCGTGCGCGGGTGCTAAAAAGAGGAGCATCGGCATGCTTAGCGTGTCGTTTGGTAGAAATCCACGTGCGCATTCTGCCAAAAGCACCATTTGCTTGCACATCTTGTGGTTTTGCAGAAAACTTCATCCGCGTCTACCAAAAGATGCATGTGCATGCTTAAAACGCGTTTTCGCACAAATCCGTGCGCGGGTGCTAAAAAGAGCAGCATCGGCATGCTTAGCACGTCGTCTGGTAGAAATCCACGTGCGCGTTCTGCAAAAAGCACCATTTGCATGCACATCTTGTGGTTTTGCAGAAAACTTCATCCGCGTCTACCAAAAGATGCATGTGCATGCTTAAAACGCGTTTTCGCACAAATGCGTGCGCGGGTGCTAAAAAGAGCAGTATCGGCATGCTTAGCACGTCGTTTGGTAGAAATCCACGTGCGCGTTCTGCCAAAAGCACCATTTGCATGCACATCTTGTGGTTTTGCAGAAAACTTCATCCGCGTCTACCAAAAGATGCATGTGCATGCTTAAAACGCGTTTTCGCACAAATCCGTGCGCGGGTGCTAAAAAGAGCAGCATCGGCATGCTTAGCACGTCGTTTGGTAGAAATCCACGTGCGCGTTCTGCCAAAAGCACCATTTGCATGCACATCTTGTGGTTTTGCAGAAAACTTCATCCGCGTCTACCAAAAGATGCATGTGCATGCTTAAAACGCGTTTTCGCACAAATGCGTGCGCGGGTGCTAAAACGAGCAGCATCGGCATGCTTAGCACGTCGTTTGGTAGAAATCCACGTGCGCGTTCTGCCAAAAGCACCATTTGCATGCACATCTTGTGGTTTTGCAGAAAACTTCATCCGCGTCTACCAAAAGATGCATGTGCATGCTTAAAACGCGTTTTCGCACAAATCCGTGCGCGGGTGCTAAAAAGAGCAGCATCGGCATGCTTAGCACGTCGTTTGGTAGAAATCCACGTGCGCGTTCGGCCAAAAGCACCATTTGCATGCACATCTTGTGGTTTTGCAGAAAACTTCATCCGCGTCTACCAAAAGATGCATGTGCATGCTTAAAACGCGTTTTCGCACAAATGCTTGCGCGGGTGCTAAAAAGAGGAGCATCGGCATGCTTAGCCTGTCGTTTGGTAGAAATCCACGTGCGCGTTCTGCCAAAAGCACCATTTGCATGCACATCTTGTGGTTTTGCAGAAAACTTCATCCGCGTCTACCAAAAGATGCATGTGCATGCTTTAAACGCGTTTTCGCACAAATCCGTGCGCGGGTGCTAAAAAGAGCAGCATCGGCATGCTTAGCACGTCGTTTGGTAGAAATCCACGTGCGCGTTCTGCAAAAAGCACCATTTGCATGCACATCTTGTGGTTTTGCAGAAAACTTCATCCGCGTCTACCAAAAGATGCATGTGCATGCTTAAAACGCGTTTTCGCACAAATGCGTGCGCGGGTGCTAAAAAGAGCAGCATCGGCATGCTTAGCACGTCGTTTGGTAGAAATCCACGTGCGCGTTCTGCCAAAAGCACCATTTGCATGCACATCTTGTGGTTTTGCAGAAAACTTCATCCGCGTCTACCAAAAGATGCATGTGCATGCTTAAAACGCGTTTTCGCACAAATCCGTGCGCGGGTGCTAAAAAGAGCAGCATCGGCATGCTTAGCACGTCGTTTGGTAGAAATCCACGTGCGCGTTCGGCCAAAAGCACCATTTGCATGCACATCTTGTGGTTTTGCAGAAAACTTCATCCGCGTCTACCAAAAGATGCATGTGCATGCTTAAAACGCGTTTTCGCACAAATGCGTGCGCGGGTGCTAAAAAGAGGAGCATCGGCATGCTTAGCGTGTCGTTTGGTAGAAATCCACGTGCGCATTCTGCCAAAAGCACCATTTGCTTGCACATCTTGTGGTTTTGCAGAAAACTTCATCGGCGTCTACCAAAAGATGCATGTGCATGCTTAAAACGCGTTTTCGCACAAATCCGTGCGCGGGTGCTAAAAAGAGCAATCGGCATGCTTAGCACGTCGCCTGGTAGAAATCCACGTGCGCGTTCTGCAAAAAGCACCATTTGCATGCACATCTTGTGGTTTTGCAGAAAACTTCATCCGCGTCTACCAAAAGATGCATGTGCATGCTTAAAACGCGTTTTCGCACAAATGCGTGCGCGGGTGCTAAAAAGAGCAGTATCGGCATGCTTAGCACGTCGTTTGGTAGAAATCCACGTGCGCGTTCTGCCAAAAGCACCATTTGCATGCACATCTTGTGGTTTTGCAGAAAACTTCATCCGCGTCTACCAAAAGATGCATGTGCATGCTTAAAACGCGTTTTCGCACAAATCCGTGCGCGGGTGCTAAAAAGAGCAGCATCGGCATGCTTAGCACGTCGTTTGGTAGAAATCCACGTGCGCGTTCTGCCAAAAGCACCATTTGCATGCACATCTTGTGGTTTTGCAGAAAACTTCATCTGCGTCTACCAAAAGATGCATGTGCATGCTTAAAACGCGTTTTCGCACAAATCCGTGCGCGGGTGCTAAAAAGAGCAGCATCGGCATGCTTAGCACGTCGTTTGGTAGAAATCCACGTGCGCGTTCTGCCAAAAGCACCATTTGCACGCACATCTTGTGGTTTTGCAGAAAACTTCATCCGCGCCTACCAAAAGATGCATGTGCATGCTTAAAACGCGTTTTCGCAAAAATGCGTGCGCGGGTGCTAAAAAGAGCAGCATCGGCATGCTTAGCACGTCGTTTGGTAGAAATCCACGTGCGCGTTCTGCCGAAAGCACCATTTGCATGCACATCTTGTGGTTTTGCAGAAAACTTCATCCGCGTCTACCAAAAGATGCATGTGCATGCTTAAAACGCGTTTTCGCACAAATCCGTGCGCGGGTGCTAAAAAGAGCAGCATCGGCATGCTTAGCACGTCGTTTGGTAGAAATCCACGTGCGCGTTCGGCCAAAAGCACCATTTGCATGCACATCTTGTGGTTTTGCAGAAAACTTCATCCGCGTCTACCAAAAGATGCATGTGCATGCTTAAAACGCGTTTTCGCACAAATGCGTGCGCGGGTGCTAAAACGAGCAGCATCGGCATGCTTAGCATGTCGTTTGGTAGAAATCCACGTGCGCGTTCTGCCAAAAGCACCATTTGCATGCACATCTTGTGGTTTTGCAGAAAACTTCATCCGCGTCTACCAAAAGATGCATGTGCATGCTTAAAACGCGTTTTCGCACAAATCCGTGCGCGGGTGCTAAAAAGAGCAGCATCGGCATGCTTAGCACGTCGTTTGGTAGAAATCCACGTGCGCGTTCGGCCAAAAGCACCATTTGCATGCACATCTTGTGGTTTTGCAGAAAACTTCATCCGCGTCTACCAAAAGATGCATGTGCATGCTTAAAACGCGTTTTCGCACAAATGCTTGCGCGGGTGCTAAAAAGAGGAGCATCGGCATGCTTAGCCTGTCGTTTGGTAGAAATCCACGTGCGCGTTCTGCCAAAAGCACCATTTGCATGCACATCTTGTGGTTTTGCAGAAAACTTCATCCGCGTCTACCAAAAGATGCATGTGCATGCTTTAAACGCGTTTTCGCACAAATCCGTGCGCGGGTGCTAAAAAGAGCAGCATCGGCATGCTTAGCACGTCGTTTGGTAGAAATCCACGTGCGCGTTCTGCAAAAAGCACCATTTGCATGCACATCTTGTGGTTTTGCAGAAAACTTCATCCGCGTCTACCAAAAGATGCATGTGCATGCTTAAAACGCGTTTTCGCACAAATGCGTGCGCGGGTGCTAAAAAGAGCAGCATCGGCATGCTTAGCACGTCGTTTGGTAGAAATCCACGTGCGCGTTCTGCCAAAAGCACCATTTGCATGCACATCTTGTGGTTTTGCAGAAAACTTCATCCGCGTCTACCAAAAGATGCATGTGCATGCTTAAAACGCGTTTTCGCACAAATGCGTGCGCGGGTGCTAAAAAGAGCAGCATCGGCATGCTTAGCATGTCGTTTGGTAGAAATCCACGTGCGCGTTCTGCCAAAAGCACCATTTGCATGCACATCTTGTGGTTTTGCAGAAAACTTCATCCGCGTCTACCAAAAGGTGCATGTGCATGCTTAAAACGCGTTTTCGCACAAATGCGTGCGCGGGTGCTAAAAAGAGCAGCATCGGCATGCTTAGCATGTCGTTTGGTAGAAATCCACGTGTGCGTTCTGCCAAAAGCACCATTTGCATGCACATCTTGTGGTTTTGCAGAAAACTTCATCCGCGTCTACCAAAAGGTGCATGTGCATGCTTAAAACGCGTTTTCGCACAAATCCGTGCGCGGGTGCTAAAAAGAGCAGCATCGGCATGCTTAGCACGTCGTTTGGTAGAAATCCACGTGCGCGTTCTGCCAAAAGCACCATTTGCATGCACATCTTGTGGTTTTGCAGAAAACTTCATCCGCGTCTACCAAAAGATGCATGTGCATGCTTAAAACGCGTTTTCGCACAAATCCGTGCGCGGGTGCTAAAAAGAGCAGCATCGGCATGCTTAGCACGTCGTTTGGTAGAAATCCACGTGCGCGTTCTGCCAAAAGCACCATTTGCATGCACATCTTGTGGTTTTGCAGAAAACTTCATCCGCGTCTACCAAAAGATGCATGTGCATGCTTAAAACGCGTTTTCGCACAAATCCGTGCGCGGGTGCTAAAAAGAGCAGCATCGGCATGCTTAGCACGTCGTTTGGTAGAAATCCACGTGCGCGTTCTGCCAAAAGCACCATTTGCATGCACATCTTGTGGTTTTGCAGAAAACTTCATCCGCGTCTACCAAAAGATGCATGTGCATGCTTAAAACGCGTTTTCGCACAAATGCGTGCGCGGGTGCTAAAAAGAGCAGCATCGGCATGCTTAGCACGTCGTTTGGTAGAAATCCACGTGCGCGTTCTGCCAAAAGCACCATTTGCATGCACATCTTGTGGTTTTGCAGAAAACTTCATCCGCGTCTACCAAAAGATGCATGTGCATGCTTAAAACGCGTTTTCGCACAAATCCGTGCGCGGGTGCTAAAAAGAGCAGCATCGGCATGCATAGCACGTCGTTTGGTAGAAATCCACGTGCGCGTTCTGCAAAAAGCACCATTTGCATGCACATCTTGTGGTTTTGCAGAAAACTTCATCCGCGTCTACCAAAAGATGCATGTGCATGCTTAAAACGCGTTTTCGCACAAATGCGTGCGCGGGTGCTAAAAAGAGTAGCATCGGCATGCTTAGCACGTCGTTTGGTAGAAATCCACGTGCGCGTTCTGCAAAAAGCACCATTTGCATGCACATCTTGTGGTTTTGCAGAAAACTTCATCCGCGTCTACCAAAAGATGCATGTGCATGCTTAAAACGCGTTTTCGCACAAATGCGTGCGCGGGTGCTAAAAAGAGCAGCATCGGCATGCTTAGCACGTCGTTTGGTAGAAATCCACGTGCGCGTTCTGCCAAAAGCACCATTTGCATGCACATCTTGTGGTTTTGCAGAAAACTTCATCCGCGTCTACCAAAACATGCATGTGCATCCTTAAAACGCGTTTTCGCACAAATCCGTGCGCGGGTGCTAAAAAGAGCAGCATCGGCATGCTTAGCACGTCGTTTGGTAGAAATCCACGTGCGCGTTCTGCCAAAAGCACCATTTGCATGCACATCTTGTGGTTTTGCAGAAAACTTCATCCGCGTCTACCAAAAGATGCATGTGTATGCTTAAAACGCGTTTTCGCACAAATGCGTGCGCGGGTGCTAAAAAGAGCAGCATCGGCATGCTTAGCACGTCGTTTGGTAGAAATCCACGTGCGCGTTCGGCCAAAAGCACCATTTGCATGCACATCTTGTGGTTTTGCAGAAAACTTCATCCGCGTCTACCAAAAGATGCATGTGCATGCTTAAAACGCGTTTTCGCACAAATGCGTGCGCGGGTGCTAAAACGAGCAGCATCGGCATGCTTAGCACGTCGTTTGGTAGAAATCCACGTGCGCGTTCTGCCAAAAGCACCATTTGCATGCACATCTTGTGGTTTTGCAGAAAACTTCATCCGCGTCTACCAAAAGATGCATGTGCATGCTTAAAACGCGTTTTCGCACAAATCCGTGCGCGGGTGCTAAAAAGAGCAGCATCGGCATGCTTAGCACGTCGTTTGGTAGAAATCCACGTGCGCGTTCGGCCAAAAGCACCATTTGCATGCACATCTTGTGGTTTTGCAGAAAACTTCATCCGCGTCTACCAAAAGATGCATGTGCATGCTTAAAACGCGTTTTCGCACAAATCCGTGCGCGGGTGCTAAAAAGAGCAGCATCGGCATGCTTAGCACGTCGTTTGGTAGAAATCCACGTGCGCGTTCTGCCAAAAGCACCATTTGCATGCACATCTTGTGGTTTTGCAGAAAACTTCATCCGCGTCTACCAAAAGATGCATGTGCATGCTTAAAACGCGTTTTCGCACAAATCCGTGCGCGGGTGCTAAAAAGAGCAGCATCGGCATGCTTAGCACGTCGTTTGGTAGAAATCCACGTGCGCGTTCTGCCAAAAGCACCATTTGCATGCACATCTTGTGGTTTTGCAGAAAACTTCATCCGCGTCTACCAAAAGATGCATGTGCATGCTTAAAACGCGTTTTCGCACAAATGCGTGCGCGGGTGCTAAAAAGAGCAGCATCGGCATGCTTAGCACGTCGTTTGGTAGAAATCCACGTGCGCGTTCTGCCAAAAGCACCATTTGCATGCACATCTTGTGGTTTTGCAGAAAACTTCATCCGCGTCTACCAAAAGATGCATGTGCATGCTTAAAACGCGTTTTCGCACAAATCCGTGCGCGGGTGCTAAAAAGAGCAGCATCGGCATGCATAGCACGTCGTTTGGTAGAAATCCACGTGCGCGTTCTGCAAAAAGCACCATTTGCATGCACATCTTGTGGTTTTGCAGAAAACTTCATCCGCGTCTACCAAAAGATGCATGTGCATGCTTAAAACGCGTTTTCGCACAAATGCGTGCGCGGGTGCTAAAAAGAGTAGCATCGGCATGCTTAGCACGTCGTTTGGTAGAAATCCACGTGCGCGTTCTGCAAAAAGCACCATTTGCATGCACATCTTGTGGTTTTGCAGAAAACTTCATCCGCGTCTACCAAAAGATGCATGTGCATGCTTAAAACGCGTTTTCGCACAAATGCGTGCGCGGGTGCTAAAAAGAGCAGCATCGGCATGCTTAGCACGTCGTTTGGTAGAAATCCACGTGCGCGTTCTGCCAAAAGCACCATTTGCATGCACATCTTGTGGTTTTGCAGAAAACTTCATCCGCGTCTACCAAAACATGCATGTGTATGCTTAAAACGCGTTTTCGCACAAATGCGTGCGCGGGTGCTAAAAAGAGCAGCATCGGCATGCTTAGCACGTCATTTGGTAGAAATCCACGTGCGCGTTCTGCCAAAAGCACCATTTGCATGCACATCTTGTGGTTTTGCAGAAAACTTCATCCGCGTCTACCAAAAGATGCATGTGCATGCTTAAAACGCGTTTTCGCACAAATCCGTGCGCGGGTGCTAAAAAGAGCAGCATCGGCATGCTTAGCACGTCGTTTGGTAGAAATCCACGTGCGCGTTCGGCCAAAAGCACCATTTGCATGCACATCTTGTGGTTTTGCAGAAAACTTCATCCGCGTCTACCAAAAGATGCATGTGCATGCTTAAAACGCGTTTTCGCACAAATGCGTGCGCGGGTGCTAAAAAGAGGAGCATCGGCATGCTTAGCGTGTCGTTTGGTAGAAATCCACGTGCGCATTCTGCCAAAAGCACCATTTGCTTGCACATCTTGTGGTTTTGCAGAAAACTTCATCCGCGTCTACCAAAAGATGCATGTGCATGCTTAAAACGCGTTTTCGCACAAATCCGTGCGCGGGTGCTAAAAAGAGCAGCATCGGCATGCTTAGCACGTCGTCTGGTAGAAATCCACGTGCGCGTTCTGCAAAAAGCACCATTTGCATGCACATCTTGTGGTTTTGCAGAAAACTTCATCCGCGTCTACCAAAAGATGCATGTGCATGCTTAAAACGCGTTTTCGCACAAATGCGTGCGCGGGTGCTAAAAAGAGCAGTATCGGCATGCTTAGCACGTCGTTTGGTAGAAATCCACGTGCGCGTTCTGCCAAAAGCACCATTTGCATGCACATCTTGTGGTTTTGCAGAAAACTTCATCCGCGTCTACCAAAAGATGCATGTGCATGCTTAAAACGCGTTTTCGCACAAATCCGTGCGCGGGTGCTAAAAAGAGCAGCATCGGCATGCTTAGCACGTCGTTTGGTAGAAATCCACGTGCGCGTTCTGCCAAAAGCACCATTTGCATGCACATCTTGTGGTTTTGCAGAAAACTTCATCCGCGTCTACCAAAAGATGCATGTGCATGCTTAAAACGCGTTTTCGCACAAATCCGTGCGCGGGTGCTAAAAAGAGCAGCATCGGCATGCTTAGCACGTCGTTTGGTAGAAATCCACGTGCGCGTTCTGCCAAAAGCACCATTTGCACGCACATCTTGTGGTTTTGCAGAAAACTTCATCCGCGCCTACCAAAAGATGCATGTGCATGCTTAAAACGCGTTTTCGCACAAATGCGTGCGCGGGTGCTAAAAAGAGCAGCATCGGCATGCTTAGCACGTCGTTTGGTAGAAATCCACGTGCGCGTTCTGCCAAAAGCACCATTTGCATGCACATCTTGTGGTTTTGCAGAAAACTTCATCCGCGTCTACCAAAAGATGCATGTGCATGCTTAATACGCGTTTTCGCACAAATCCGTGCGCGGGTGCTAAAAAGAGCAGCATCGGCATGCTTAGCACGTCGTTTGGTAGAAATCCACGTGCGCGTTCGGCCAAAAGCACCATTTGCATGCACATCTTGTGGTTTTGCAGAAAACTTCATCCGCGTCTACCAAAAGATGCATGTGCATGCTTAAAACGCGTTTTCGCACAAATGCTTGCGCGGGTGCTAAAAAGAAGAGCATCGGCATGCTTAGCCTGTCGTTTGGTAGAAATCCACGTGCGCGTTCTGCCAAAAGCACCATTTGCATGCACATCTTGTGGTTTTGCAGAAAACTTCATCCGCGTCTACCAAAAGATGCATGTGCATGCTTAAAACGCGTTTTCGCACAAATGCGTGCGCGGGTGCTAAAAAGAGCAGCATCGGCATGCTTAGCACGTCGTTTGGTAGAAATCCACGTGCGCGTTCTGCCAAAAGCACCATTTGCATGCACATCTTGTGGTTTTGCAGAAAACTTCATCCGCGTCTACCAAAAGATGCATGTGCATGCTTAAAACGCGTTTTCGCACAAATCCGTGCGCGGGTGCTAAAAAGAGCAGCATCGGCATGCTTAGCACGTCGTTTGGTAGAAATCCACGTGCGCGTTCTGCCAAAAGCACCATTTGCATGCACATCTTGTGGTTTTGCAGAAAACTTCATCCGCGTCTACCAAAAGATGCATGTGTATGCTTAAAACGCGTTTTCGCACAAATCCGTGCGCGGGTGCTAAAAAGAGCAGCATCGGCATGCTTAGCACGTCGTTTGGTAGAAATCCAAGTGCGCGTTCTGCCAAAAGCACCATTTGCATGCACATCTTCTGGTTTTGCAGAAAACTTCATCCGCGTCTAGCAAAAGATGCATGTGCATGCTTAAAACGCGTTTTCGCACAAATCCGTGCGCGGGTGCTAAAAAGAGCAGCATCGGCATGCTTAGCACGTCGTTTGGTAGAAATCCACGTGCGCGTTCTGCCAAAAGCACCATTTGCATGCACATCTTGTGGTTTTGCAGAAAACTTCATCCGCGTCTACCAAAAGATGCATGTGCATGCTTAAAACGCGTTTTCGCACAAATCCGTGCGCGGGTGCTAAAAAGAGCAGCATCGGCATGCTCAGCACGTCGTCTGGTAGAAATCCACGTGCGCGTTCTGCAAAAAGCACCATTTGCATGCACATCTTGTGGTTTTGCAGAAAACTTCATCCGCGTCTACCAAAAGATGCATGTGCATGCTTAAAAGGCGTTTTCGCACAAATGCGTGCGCGGGTGCTAAAAAGAGCAGCATCGGCATGCTGAGCACGTCGTTTGGTAGAAATCCACGTGCGCGTTCTGCCAAAAGCACCATTTGCATGCACATCTTGTGGTTTTGCAGAAAACTTCATCCGCGTCTACCAAAAGATGCATGTGCATGCTTAAAACGCGTTTTCGCACAAATCCGTGCGCGGGTGCTAAAAAGAGCTGCATCGGCATGCTTAGCACGTCGTTTGGTAGAAATCCACGTGCGCGTTCTGCCAAAAGCACCATTTGCATGCACATCTTGTGGTTTTGCAGAAAACTTCATCCGCGTCTACCAAAAGATGCATGTGCATGCTTAAAACGCGTTTTCGCACAAATCCGTGCGCGGGTGCTAAAAAGAGCAGCATCGGCATGCTTAGCACGTCGTTTGGTAGAAATCCACGTGCGCGTTCTGCCAAAAGCACCATTTGCATGCACATCTTGTGGTTTTGCAGAAAACTTCATCCGCGTCTACCAAAAGATGCATGTGCATGCTTAAAACGCGTTTTCGCACAAATCCGTGCGCGGGTGCTAAAAAAAGCAGCATCGGCATGCTTAGCACGTCGTTTGGTAGAAATCCACGTGCGCGTTCTGCGAAAAGCACCATTTGCACGCACATCTTGTGGTTTTGCAGAAAACTTCATCCGCGCCTACCAAAAGATGCATGTGCATGCTTAAAACGCGTTTTCGCACAAATCCGTGCGCGGGTGCTAAAAAGAGCAGCATCGGCATGCTTAGCACGTCGTTTGGTAGAAATCCAAGTGCGCGTTCTGCCAAAAGCACCATTTGCATGCACATCTTCTGGTTTTGCAGAAAACTTCATCCGCGTCTAGCAAAAGATGCATGTGCATGCTTAAAACGCGTTTTCGCACAAATCCGTGCGCGGGTGCTAAAAAGAGCAGCATCGGCATGCTTAGCACGTCGTTTGGTAGAAATCCACGTGCGCGTTCTGCCAAAAGCACCATTTGCATGCACATCTTGTGGTTTTGCAGAAAACTTCATCCGCGTCTACCAAAAGATGCATGTGCATGCTTAAAACGCGTTTTCGCCCAAATCCGTGCGCGGGTGCTAAAAAGAGCAGCATCGGCATGCTCAGCACGTCGTCTGGTAGAAATCCACGTGCGCGTTCTGCAAAAAGCACCATTTGCATGCACATCTTGTGGTTTTGCAGAAAACTTCATCCGCGTCTAGCAAAAGATGCATGTGCATGCTTAAAACGCGTTTTCGCACAAATGCGTGCGCGGGTGCTAAAAAGAGCAGCATCGGCATGCTTAGCACGTCGTTTGGTAGAAATCCACGTGCGCGTTCTGCCAAAAGCACCATTTGCATGCACATCTTGTGGTTTTGCAGAAAACTTCATCCGCGTCTACCAAAAGATGCATGTGCATGCTTAAAACGCGTTTTCGCACAAATCCGTGCGCGGGTGCTAAAAAGAGCAGCATCGGCATGCTTAGCACGTCGTTTGGTAGAAATCCACGTGCGCGTTCTGCCAAAAGCACCATTTGCATGCACATCTTGTGGTTTTGCAGAAAACTTCATCCGCGTCTACCAAAAGATGCATGTGCATGCTTAAAACGCGTTTTCGCACAAATCCGTGCGCGGGTGCTAAAAAGAGCAGCATCGGCATGCTTAGCACGTCGTTTGGTAGAAATCCACGTGCGCGTTCTGCGAAAAGCACCATTTGCACGCACATCTTGTGGTTTTGCAGAAAACTTCATCCGCGCCTACCAAAAGATGCATGTGCATGCTTAAAACGCGTTTTCGCACAAATGCGTGCGCGGGTGCTAAAAAGAGCAGCATCGGCATGCTTAGCACGTCGTTTGGTAGAAATCCACGTGCGCGTTCTGCCAAAAGCACCATTTGCATGCACATCTTCTGGTTTTGCAGAAAACTTCATCCGCGTCTACCAAAAGATGCATGTGCATGCTTAAAACGCGTTTTCGCACAAATCCGTGCGCGGGTGCTAAAAAGAGCAGCATCGGCATGCTTAGCACGTCGTTTGGTAGAAATCCACGTGCGCGTTCGGCCAAAAGCACCATTTGCATGCACATCTTGTGGTTTTGCAGAAAACTTCATCCGCGTCTACCAAAAGATGCATGTGCATGCTTAAAACGCGTTTTCGCACAAATCCGTGCGCGGGTGCTAAAAAGAGCAGCATCGGCATGCTTAGCACGTCGTTTGGTAGAAATCCACGTGCGCGTTCTGCAAAAAGCACCATTTGCATGCACATCTAGTGGTTTTGCAGAAAACTTCATCCGCGTCTACCAAAAGATGCATGTGCATGCTTAAAACGCGTTTTCGCACAAATGCGTGCGCGGGTGCTAAAACGAGCAGCATCGGCATGCTTAGCACGTCGTTTGGTAGAAATCCACGTGCGCGTTCTGCCAAAAGCACCATTTGCATGCACATCTTGTGGTTTTGCAGAAAACTTCATCCGCGTCTACCAAAAGATGCATGTGCATGCTTAAAACGCGTTTTCGCACAAATGCGTGCGCGGGTGCTAAAAAGAGCAGCATCGGCATGCTTAGCACGTCGTTTGGTAGAAATCCACGTGCGCGTTCTGCCAAAAGCACCATTTGTATGCACATCTTGTGGTTTTGCAGAAAACTTCATCCGCGTCTACCAAAAGATGCATGTGCATGCTTAAAATGCGTTTTCGCACAAATCCGTGCGCGGGTGCTAAAAAGAGCAGCATCGGCATGCTTAGCACGTCGTTTGGTAGAAATCCACGTGCGCGTTCTGCAAAAAGCACCATTTGCATGCACATCTTGTGGTTTTGCAGAAAACTTCATCCGCGTCTACCAAAAGATGCATGTGCATGCTTAAAACGCATTTTCGCACAAATGCGTGCGCGGGTGCTAAAAAGAGCAGCATCGGCATGCTTAGCACGTCGTTTGGTAGAAATCCACGTGCGCGTTCTGCAAAAAGCACCATTTGCATGCACATCTTGTGGTTTTGCAGAAAACTTCATCCGCGTCTACCAAAAGATGCATGTGCATGCTTAAAACGCGTTTTCGCACAAATGCATGCGCGGGTGCTAAAAAGAGCAGCATCGGCATGCTTAGCACGTCGTTTGGTAGAAATCCACGTGCGCGTTCTGCCAAAAGCACCATTTGCATGCACATCTTGTGGTTTTGCAGAAAACTTCATCCGCGTCTACCAAAAGATGCATGTGCATGCTTAAAACGCGTTTTCGCACAAATCCGTGCGCGGGTGCTAAAAAGAGCAGCATCGGCATGCTTAGCACGTCGTTTGGTAGAAATCCACGTGCGCGTTCTGCCAAAAGCACCATTTGCATGCACATCTTGTGGTTTTGCAGAAAACTTCATCCGCGTCTACCAAAAGATGCATGTGCATGCTTAAAACGCGTTTTCGCACAAATCCGTGCGCGGGTGCTAAAAAAAGCAGCATCGGCATGCTTAGCACGTCGTTTGGTAGAAATCCACGTGCGCGTTCTGCGAAAAGCACCATTTGCACGCACATCTTGTGGTTTTGCAGAAAACTTCATCCGCGCCTACCAAAAGATGCATGTGCATGCTTAAAACGCGTTTTCGCACAAATGCGTGCGCGGGTGCTAAAAAGAGCAGCATCGGCATGCTTAGCACGTCGTTTGGTAGAAATCCACGTGCGCGTTCTGCCAAAAGCACCATTTGCATGCACATCTTGTGGTTTTGCAGAAAACTTCATCCGCGTCTACCAAAAGATGCATGTGCATGCTTAAAACGCGTTTTCGCACAAATCCGTGCGCGGGTGCTAAAAAGAGCAGCATCGGCATGCTTAGCACGTCGTTTGGTAGAAATCCACGTGCGCGTTCGGCCAAAAGCACCATTTGCATGCACATCTTGTGGTTTTGCAGAAAACTTCATCCGCGTCTACCAAAAGATGCATGTGCATGCTTAAAACGCGTTTTCGCACAAATCCGTGCGCGGGTGCTAAAAAGAGCAGCATCGGCATGCTTAGCACGTCGTTTGGTAGAAATCCACGTGCGCGTTCTGCAAAAAGCACCATTTGCATGCACATCTAGTGGTTTGCAGAAAACTTCATCCGCGTCTACCAAAAGATGCATGTGCATGCTTAAAACGCGTTTTCGCACAAATGCGTGCGCGGGTGCTAAAACGAGCAGCATCGGCATGCTTAGCACGTCGTTTGGTAGAAATCCACGTGCGCGTTCTGCCAAAAGCACCATTTGCATGCACATCTTGTGGTTTTGCAGAAAACTTCATCCGCGTCTACCAAAAGATGCATGTGCATGCTTAAAACGCGTTTTCGCACAAATCCGTGCGCGGGTGCTAAAAAGAGCAGCATCGGCATGCTTAGCACGTCGTTTGGTAGAAATCCACGTGCGCGTTCGGCCAAAAGCACCATTTGCATGCACATCTTGTGGTTTTGCAGAAAACTTCATCCGCGTCTACCAAAAGATGCATGTGCATGCTTAAAACGCGTTTTCGCACAAATGCGTGCGCGGGTGCTAAAAAGAGCAGCATCGGCATGCTTAGCACGTCGTTTGGTAGAAATCCACGTGCGCGTTCTGCCAAAAGCACCATTTGTATGCACATCTTGTGGTTTTGCAGAAAACTTCATCCGCGTCTACCAAAAGATGCATGTGCATGCTTAAAACGCGTTTTCGCACAAATCCGTGCGCGGGTGCTAAAAAGAGCAGCATCGGCATGCTTAGCACGTCGTTTGGTAGAAATCCACGTGCGCGTTCTGCAAAAAGCACCATTTGCATGCACATCTTGTGGTTTTGCAGAAAACTTCATCCGCGTCTACCAAAAGATGCATGTGCATGCTTAAAACGCATTTTCGCACAAATGCGTGCGCGGGTGCTAAAAAGAGCAGCATCGGCATGCTTAGCACGTCGTTTGGTAGAAATCCACGTGCGCGTTCTGCAAAAAGCACCATTTGCATGCACATCTTGTGGTTTTGCAGAAAACTTCATCCGCGTCTACCAAAAGATGCATGTGCATGCTTAAAACGCGTTTTCGCACAAATGCGTGCGCGGGTGCTAAAAAGAGCAGCATCGGCATGCTTAGCACGTCGTTTGGTAGAAATCCACGTGCGCGTTCTGCCAAAAGCACCATTTGCATGCACATCTTGTGGTTTTGCAGAAAACTTCATCCGCGTCTACCAAAAGATGCATGTGCATGCTTAAAACGCGTTTTCGCACAAATGCGTGCGCGGGTGCTAAAAAGAGCAGCATCGGCATGCTTAGCATGTCGTTTGGTAGAAATCCACGTGCGCGTTCTGCCAAAAGCACCATTTGCATGCACATCTTTTGGTTTTGCAGAAAACTTCATCCGCGTCTACCAAAAGGTGCATGTGCATGCTTAAAACGCGTTTTCGCACAAATCCGTGCGCGGGTGCTAAAAAGAGCAGCATCGGCATGCTTAGCACGTCGTTTGGTAGAAATCCACGTGCGCGTTCTGCCAAAAGCACCATTTGCATGCACATCTTGTGGTTTTGCAGAAAACTTCATCCGCGTCTACCAAAAGATGCATGTGCATGCTTAAAACGCGTTTTCGCACAAATCCGTGCGCGGGTGCTAAAAAGAGCAGCATCGGCATGCTTAGCACGTCGTTCATAGAAATCCACGTGCGCGTTCTGCCAAAAGCACCATTTGCATGCACATCTTGTGGTTTTGCAGAAAACTTCATCCGCGTCTACCAAAAGATGCATGTGCATGCTTAAAACGCGTTTTCGCACAAATCCGTGCGCGGTGCTAAAAAGAGCAGCATCGGCATGCTTAGCACGTCGTTTGGTAGAAATCCACGTGCGCGTTCTGCCAAAAGCACCATTTGCATGCACATCTTGTGGTTTTGCAGAAAACTTCATCCGCGTCTACCAAAAGATGCATGTGCATGCTTAAAACGAGTTTTCGCACAAATCCGTGCGCGGGTGCTAAAAAGAGAAGCATCGGCATGCTTAGCACGTCGTTTGGTAGAAATCCACGTGCGCGTTCTGCCAAAAGCACCATTTGCATGCACATCTTGTGGTTTTGCAGAAAACTTCATCCGCGTCTACCAAAAGATGCATGTGCATGCTTAAAACGCGTTTTCCCACAAATCCGTGCGCGGGTGCTAAAAAGAGCAGCATCGGCATGCTTAGCACGTCGTTTGGTAGAAATCCACGTGCGCGTTCTGCCAAAAGCACCATTTGCATGCACATCTTGTGGTTTTGCAGAAAACTTCATCCGCGTCTACCAAAAGATGCATGTGCATGCTTAAAACGCGTTTTCGCACAAATCCGTGCGCGGGTGCTAAAAAGAGCAGCATCGGCATGCTTAGCACGTCGTTTGGTAGAAATCCACGTGCGCGTTCTGCAAAAAGCACCATTTGCATGCACATCTTGTGGTTTTGCAGAAAACTTCATCCGCGTCTACCAAAAGATGCATGTGCATGCTTAAAACGCGTTTTCCCACAAATGCGTGCGCGGGTGCTAAAAAGAGTAGCATCGGCATGCTTAGCACGTCGTTTGATAGAAATCCACGTGCGCGTTCTGCGAAAAGCACCATTTGCATGCACATCTTGTGGTTTTGCAGAAAACTTCATGCGCGTCTACCAAAAGATGCATGTGCATGCTTAAAACGCGTTTTCGCACAAATGCGTGCGCGGGTGCTAAAAAGAGCAGCATCGGCATGCTTAGCACGTCGTTTGGTAGAAATCCACGTGCGCGTTCTGCCAAAAGCACCATTTGCATGCACATCTTGTGGTTTTGCAGAAAACTTCATCCGCGTCTACCAAAAGATGCATGTGCATGCTTAAAACGCGTTTTCGCACAAATCCGTGCGCGGGTGCTAAAAAGAGCAGCATCGGCATGCTTAGCACGTCGTTTGGTAGAAATCCACGTGCGCGTTCTGCAAAAAGCACCATTTGCATGCACATCTTGTGGTTTTGCAGAAAACTTCATCCGCGTCTACCAAAAGATGCATGTGCATGCTTAAAACGCGTTTTCGCACAAATGCGTGCGCGGGTGCTAAAAAGAGCAGCATCGGCATGCTTAGCACGTCGTTTGGTAGAAATCCACGTGCGCGTTCTGCCAAAAGCACCATTTGCATGCACATCTTGTGGTTTTGCAGAAAACTTCATCCGCGTCTACCAAAAGATGCATGTGCATGCTTAAAACGCGTTTTCGCACAAATGCGTGCGCGGGTGCTAAAAAGAGCAGCATCGGCATGCTTAGCACGTCGTTTGGTAGAAATCCACGTGCGCGTTCTGCCAAAAGCACCATTTGCATGCACATCTTTTGGTTTTGCAGAAAACTTCATCCGCGTCTACCAAAAGGTGCATGTGCATGCTTAAAACGCGTTTTCGCACAAATCCGTGCGCGGGTGCTAAAAAGAGCAGCATCGGCATGCTTAGCACGTCGTTTGGTAGAAATCCACGTGCGCGTTCTGCAAAAAGCACCATTTGCATGCACATCTTGTGGTTTTGCAGAAAACTTCATCCGCGTCTACCAAAAGATGCATGTGCATGCTTAAAACGCGTTTTCGCACAAATGCGTGCGCGGGTGCTAAAAAGAGCAGCATCGGCATGCTTAGCACGTCGTTTGGTAGAAATCCACGTGCGCGTTCTGCAAAAAGTACCATTTGCATGCACATCTTGTGGTTTTGCAGAAAACTTCATCCGCGTCTACCAAAAGATGCATCATCATCATCATCATCATCAGCCTGATTACGCCCACTGCAGGGCAAAGGCCTCTCCCATACTTCTCCAACTACCCCGGTCATGTACTAATTGTGGCCATGTTGACCCTCCGAACTTCCTAATCTCATCTGCCCACCTAACTTTCTGTCGCCCCCTGCTACGCTTCCCTTCCCTCGGAATCCAGTCCGTAACCCTTAATGACCATCGGTTATCTTCCCTCCTCATTACATGTCCTGCCCATGCCCATTTCTTTTTCTTGATTTCAACTAAGATGTCATTAACGCGCGTTTGTTCCCTCACCCAATCTGCTCTTTTCTTATCCCTTAACGTTACACCTATCATTTTTCTTTCCATAGCTCGTTGCGTCGTCCTCAATTTAAGTAGAACCCTTTTCGTAAGCCTCCAGGTTTCTGCCCCGTACGTGAGCACTGGTAAGACACAGCTGTTATACACTTTTCTCTTGAGAGATAATGGCAACCTGCTGTTCATGATCTGCGAATGCCTGCCAAACGCACCCCAGCCCATTCTTATTCTTCTGATTATTTCACTCTCATGATCTGGATCAGCAGTCACTACCTGTCCTAAGTAGATGTATTCTCTTACCACTTTCAGTGCCTCGCTACCTATCGTAAACTGCTGTTCCCTTCCGAGACTGTTAAACATTACTTTACTTTTCTGCAGATTCATTTTTAGTCCCACCCTTCTGCTCTGCCTCTCCAGATCAGTGAGCATGCATTGCAGTTGGTCCCCTGAGTTACTAAGCAAGGCAATATCATCAGCGAAGCGCAAGTTACTAAGGTATTCTCCATTTACTCTTATCCCCAATTCTTCCCAATCCAGGTCTCTGAATACCTCCTGTAAACACGCTGTGAATAGCATTGGAGAGATCGTATCTCCCTGCCTGACGCCTTTCTTTATTGGGATTTTGTTGCTTTCTTTATGGAGGAGTACAGTGGCTGTGGAGCCGCTATAGATGTCTTTCAGTATTTTTACATACGGCTCGTCTACACCCTGATTCCGCAATGCCTCCATGACTGCTGAGGTTTCGACTGAATCAAACGCTTTCTCGTAATCAATGAAAGCTATATATAATGGTTGGTTATATTCCGCACATTTCTCTATCACCTGATTCATAGTGTGAATATGATCTATTGTTGAGTAGCCTTTACGGAATCCTGCCTGGTCCTTTGGTTGACGGAAATCTAAGGTGTTCCGGATTCTATTTGCAATTACCTTAGTAAATACTTTGTAGGCAACGGACAGTAAGCTGATCGGTCTATAATTTTTCAAGTCTTTGGCGTCGCCTTTATTATGGATTAGGATTATGTTAGCGTTCTTCCAAGATTCCGGTACGCTCGAGGTCTTGAGGCATTGCGTATAGAGGCTGGCCAGTTTTTCTTGAACAATCTGCCCACCATCCTTCAGCAAATCTGCTGTTACCTGATCCTCCCCAGCTGCCTTCCCCCTTTGTATAGCTCCCAAGGCTTTCTTTACTTTTTCCGGCGTTACTTCTGGGATATGGAATTCCTCTAGATTATTCTCTCTTCCATTATCATCGTGGGTGCCACTCGTACTGTATAAATCTCTATAGAACTCCTCAGCCACTTGAACTATCTCATCCATATTAGTAATGATATTGCCGGCTTTGTCTCTTAGCGCATACATCTGATTCTTGCCAATTCCTAGTTTCTTCTTCACTGCTTTTAGGCTTCCTCCGTTCCTGAGAGCTTGTTCAATTCTATCCATGTTATACTTCCTTATGTCAGCTGTCTTACGCTTGTTGATTAACTTCGAAAGTTCTGCCAGTTCTATTCTAGCTGTAGGGTTAGAGGCTTTCATACATTGGCGTTTCTTGATCAGATCTTTCGTCTCCTGCGATAGCTTACTGGTATCCTGTCTAACGGAGTTACCACCGACTTCTATTGCACACTCCTTAATGATGCCCACAAGATTGTCGTTCATTGCTTCAACACTAAGATCCTCTTCGTGACTTAAAGCCGAATACCTGTTCTGTAGCTTGATCTGGAATTCCTCTATTTTCCCTCTTAGCGCTAACTCATTGATCGGCTTCTTATGTACCAGTTTCCTCCGTTCCCTCCTCAGGTCTAGGCTAATTCGAGTTCTTACCATCCTGTGGTCACTGCAGCGCACCTTACCGAGCACGTCCACATCTTGTATGATGCCAGGGTTAGCGCAGAGTATGAAATCTATTTCATTTCTAGTCTCGCCGTTCGGGCTCCTCCATGTCCACTTTCGGTTATTCCGCTTGCGGAAGAAGGTATTCATTATCCTCATATTATTCTGTTCTGCAAACTCTACTAATACCTCCCCCCTGCTATTCCTAGTGCCTATGCCATATTCCCCCACTGCCTTGTCTCCAGCATGCTTCTTGCCTACCTTGGCATTGAAATCGCCCATCAGTATAGTGTATTTTGTTTTCACTCTACCCATCGCCGATTCCACGTCTTCGTAGAAGCTTTCGACTTCCTGGTCATCATGACTGGATGTAGGGGCGTAGACCTGTACAACCTTCATTTTGTACCTCTTATTAAGTTTCACAACAAGACATGCCACCCTCTCGTTAATGCTATAGAATTCCTGTATGTTACCAGCTATATTCTTATTAATCAGGAATCCGACTCCTAGTTCTCGTCTCTCCGCTAAGCCCCGGTAGCACAGGACGTGCCCGCTCCTTAACACTGTATATGCTTCTTTTGGCCTCCTAACTTCACTGAGCCCTATTATATCCCATTTACTGCCCTCTAATTCTTCCAATAGCACTGCTAGACTCGCCTCACTAGATAATGTTCTTGCGTTAAACGTTGCCAGGTTCATATTCCAATGGCGGCCTGTCCGGAGCCAGGGATTCTTAGCACCCTCTGCAGCGTCGCAGGTCTGACCGCCGCCGTGGTCAGTTGCTTCGCAGCTGCTGGGGACTGAGGGCCGGGGTTTGATTGTTGTGTTCATATAGGAGGTTGTGGCCAAGTACTGCACCAGGGTGGCCAATCCTGCTCTGGTGAGGGAGTGTGTTACCGGTTCTGGTCACCGGCATCAGGCCACACTCCAGGCCTGTGTATGCAATTTTATCAACACGCGGATTTTTTTTTTTTTTTTTTTTTTAATCCGGTGGAAAATTGCGCGGCACCGGGATTCGAACCACGGACCTCTTGCACGCGAGGCGGGTGTTCTACCTCTACGCCACCGCTGCAGCTGCATGTGCATGCTTAAAACGCGTTTTCGCACAAATGCGTGTGCGGGTGCTAAAAAGAGCAGCATCGGCATGCTTAGCACGTCGTTTGGTAGAAATCCACGTGCGCGTTCTGCCAAAAGCACCATTTGCATGCACATCTTGTGGTTTTGCAGAAAACTTCATCCGCGTCTACCAAAAGATGCATGTGCATGCTTAAAACGCGTTTTCGCACAAATCCGTGCGCGGGTGCTAAAAAGAGCAGCATCGGCATGCTTAGCACGTCGTTTGGTAGAAATCCACGTGCGCGTTCTGCCAAAAGCACCATTTGCATGCACATCTTGTGGTTTTGCAGAAAACTTCATCCGCGTCTACCAAAAGATGCATGTGCATGCTTAAAACGCGTTTTCGCACAAATCCGTGCGCGGGTGCTAAAAAGAGCAGCATCGGCATACTTAGCACGTCGTTTGGTAGAAATCCACGTGCGCGTGCGGCCAAAAGCACCATTTGCATGCACATCTTGTGGTTTTGCAGAAAACTTCATCCGCGTCTACCAAAAGATGCATGTGCATGCTTAAAACGCGTTTTCGCACAAATGCGTGCGCGGGTGCTAAAAAGAGCAGCATCGGCATGCTTAGCACGTCGTTTGGTAGAAATCCACGTGCGCGTTCTGCCAAAAGCACCATTTGCATGCACATCTTGTGGTTTTGCAGAAAACTTCATCCGCGTCTACCAAAAGATGCATGTGCATGCTTAAAACGCGTTTTCGCACAAATCCGTGCGCGGGTGCTAAAAAGAGCAGCATCGGCATGCTTAGCACGTCGTTTGGTAGAAATCCACGTGCGCGTTCTGCAAAAAGCACCATTTGCATGCACATCTTGTGGTTTTGCAGAAAACTTCATCCGCGTCTACCAAAAGATGCATGTGCATGCTTAAAACGCGTTTTCGCACAAATGCGTGCGCGGGTGCTAAAAAGAGCAGCATCGGCATGCTTAGCACGTCGTTTGGTAGAAATCCACGTGCGCGTTCTGCAAAAAGCACCATTTGCATGCACATCTTGTGGTTTTGCAGAAAACTTCATCCGCGTCTACCAAAAGATGCATGTGCATGCTTAAAACGCGTTTTCGCACAAATGCGTGCGCGGGTGCTAAAAAGAGCAGCATCGGCATGCTTAGCACGTCGTTTGGTAGAAATCCACGTGCGCGTTCTGCCAAAAGCACCATTTGCATGCACATCTTGTGGTTTTGCAGAAAACTTCATCCGCGTCTACCAAAAGATGCATGTGCATGCTTAAAACGCGTTTTCGCACAAATGCGTGCGCGGGTGCTAAAAAGAGCAGCATCGGCATGCTTAGCATGTCGTTTGGTAGAAATCCACGTGCGCGTTCTGCCAAAAGCACCATTTGCATGCACATCTTTTGGTTTTGCAGAAAACTTCATCCGCGTCTACCAAAAGGTGCATGTGCATGCTTAAAACGCGTTTTCGCACAAATCCGTGCGCGGGTGCTAAAAAGAGCAGCATCGGCATGCTTAGCACGTCGTTTGGTAGAAATCCACGTGCGCGTTCTGCCAAAAGCACCATTTGCATGCACATCTTGTGGTTTTGCAGAAAACTTCATCCGCGTCTACCAAAAGATGCATGTGCATGCTTAAAACGCGTTTTCGCACAAATCCGTGCGCGGGTGCTAAAAAGAGCAGCATCGGCATGCTTAGCACGTTGTTTGGTAGAAATCCACGTGCGCGTTCTGCCAAAAGCACCATTTGCATGCACATCTTGTGGTTTTGCAGAAAACTTCATCCGCGTCTACCAAAAGATGCATGTGCATGCTTAAAACGCGTTTTCGCACAAATCCGTGCGCGGTGCTAAAAAGAGCAGCATCGGCATGCTTAGCACGTCGTTTGGTAGAAATCCACGTGCGCGTTCTGCCAAAAGCACCATTTGCATGCACATCTTGTGGTTTTGCAGAAAACTTCATCCGCGTCTACCAAAAGATGCATGTGCATGCTTAAAACGAGTTTTCGCACAAATCCGAGCGCGGGTGCTAAAAAGAGCAGCATCGGCATGCTTAGCACGTCGTTTGGTAGAAATCCACGTGCGCGTTCTGCCAAAAGCACCATTTGCATGCACATCTTGTGGTTTTGCAGAAAACTTCATCCGCGTCTACCAAAAGATGCATGTGCATGCTTAAAACGCGTTTTCGCACAAATCCGTGCGCGGGTGCTAAAAAGAGCAGCATCGGCATGCTTAGCACGTCGTTTGGTAGAAATCCACGTGCGCGTTCTGCCAAAAGCACCATTTGCATGCACATCTTGTGGTTTTGCAGAAAACTTCATCCGCGTCTACCAAAAGATGCATGTGCATGCTTAAAACGCGTTTTCGCACAAATCCGTGCGCGGGTGCTAAAAAGAGCAGCATCGGCATGCTTAGCACGTCGTTTGGTAGAAATCCACGTGCGCGTTCTGCAAAAAGCACCATTTGCATGCACATCTTGTGGTTTTGCAGAAAACTTCATCCGCGTCTACCAAAAGATGCATGTGCATGCTTAAAACGCGTTTTCGCACAAATGCGTGCGCGGGTGCTAAAAAGAGTAGCATCGGCATGCTTAGCACGTCGTTTGGTAGAAATCCACGTGCGCGTTCTGCCAAAAGCACCAATTGCATGCACATCTTGTGGTTTTGCAGAAAACTTCATCCGCGTCTACCAAAAGATGCATGTGCATGCTTAAAACGCGTTTTCGCACAAATGCGTGCGCGGGTGCTAAAAAGAGCAGCATCGGCATGCTTAGCACGTCGTTTGGTAGAAATCCACGTGCGCGTTCTGCCAAAAGCACCATTTGCATGCACATCTTGTGGTTTTGCAGAAAACTTCATCCGCGTCTACCAAAAGATGCATGTGCATGCTTAAAACGCGTTTTCGCACAAAGCCGTGCGCGGGTGCTAAAAAGAGCAGCATCGGCATGCTTAGCACGTCGTTTGGTAGAAATCCACGTGCGCGTTCTGCCAAAAGCACCATTTGCATGCACATTTTGTGGTTTTGCAGAAAACTTCATCCGCGTCTACCAAAAGATGCATGTGCATGCTTAAAACGCGTTTTCGCACAAATCCGTGCGCGGGTGCTAAAAAGAGCAGCATCGGCATGCTTAGCACGTCGTTTGGTAGAAATCTACGTGCGCGTTCTGCCAAAAGCACAATTTGCATGTACATCTTGTGGTTTTGCAGAAAACTTCATCCGCGTCTACCAAAAGATGCATGTGCATGCTTAAAACGCGTTTTCGCACAAATGCGTGCGCGGGTGCTAAAAAGAGCAGCATCGGCATGCTTAGCACGTCGTTTGGTAGAAATCCACGTGCGCGTTCTGCCAAAAGCACCATTTGCATGCACATCTTGTGGTTTTGCAGAAAACTTCATCCGCGTCTACCAAAAGATGCATGTGCATGCTTAAAACGCGTTTTCGCACAAATGCGTGCGCGGGTGCTAAAAAGAGCAGCATCGGCATGCATAGCACGTCGTTTGGTAGAAATCCACGTGCGCGTTCTGCAAAAAGCACCATTTGCATGCACATCTTGTGGTTTTGCAGAAAACTTCATCCGCGTCTACCAAAAGATGCATGTGCATGCTTAAAACGCGTTTTCGCACAAATGCGTGCGCGGGTGCTAAAAAGAGTAGCATCGGCATGCTTAGCACGTCGTTTGGTGGAAATCCACGTGCGCGTTCTGCAAAAAGCACCATTTGCATGCACATCTTGTGGTTTTGCAGAAAACTTCATCCGCGTCTACCAAAAGATGCATGTGCATGCTTAAAACGCGTTTTCGCACAAATGCGTGCGCGGGTGCTAAAAAGAGCAGCATCGGCATGCTTAGCACGTCGTTTGGTAGAAATCCACGTGCGCGTTCTGCCAAAAGCACCATTTGCATGCACATCTTGTGGTTTTGCAGAAAACTTCATCCGCGTCTACCAAAAGATGCATGTGCATGCTTAAAACGCGTTTTCGCACAAATCCGTGCGCGGGTGCTAAAAAGAGCAGCATCGGCATGCTTAGCACGTCGTTTGGTAGAAATCCACGTGCGCGTTCTGCCAAAAGCACCATTTGCATGCACATCTTGTGGTTTTGCAGAAAACTTCATCCGCGTCTACCAAAAGATGCATGTGCATGCTTAAAACGCGTTTTCGCACAAATGCGTGCGCGGGTGCTAAAAAGAGTAGCATCGGCATGCTTAGCACGTCGTTTGGTAGAAATCCACGTGCGCGTTCGGCAAAAAGCACCATTTGCATGCACATCTTGTGGTTTTGCAGAAAACTTCATCCGCGTCTACCAAAAGATGCATGTGCATGCTTAAAACGCGTTTTTGCACAAATGCGTGCGCGGGTGCTAAAAAGAGCAGCATCGGCATGCTTAGCACGTCGTTTGGTAGAAATCCACGTGCGCGTTCTGCCAAAAGCACCATTTGCATGCACATCTTGTGGTTTTGCAGAAAACTTCATCCGCGTCTACCAAAAGATGCATGTGCATGCTTAAAACGCGTTTTCGCACAAATCCGTGCGCGGGTGCTAAAAAGAGCAGCATCGGCATGCTTAGCACGTCGTTTGGTAGAAATCCACGTGCGCGTTCTGCCAAAAGCACCAATTGCATGCACATCTTGTGGTTTTGCAGAAAACTTCATCCGCGTCTACCAAAACATGCATGTGCATGCTTAAAACGCGTTTTCGCACAAATGCGTGCGCGGGTGCTAAAAAGAGCAGCATCGGCATGCTTAGCACGTCGTTTGGTAGAAATCCACGTGCGCGTTCTGCCAAAAGCACCATTTGCATGCACATCTTGTGGTTTTGCAGAAAACTTCATCCGCGTCTACCAAAAGATGCATGTGCATGCTTAAAACGCGTTTTCGCACAAAGCCGTGCGCGGGTGCTAAAAAGAGCAGCATCGGCATGCTTAGCACGTCGTTTGGTAGAAATCCACGTGCGCGTTCTGCCAAAAGCACCATTTGCATGCACATTTTGTGGTTTTGCAGAAAACTTCATCCGCGTCTACCAAAAGATGCATGTGCATGCTTAAAACGCGTTTTCGCACAAATCCGTGCGCGGGTGCTAAAAAGAGCAGCATCGGCATGCTTAGCACGTCGTTTGGTAGAAATCTACGTGCGCGTTCTGCCAAAAGCACAATTTGCATGTACATCTTGTGGTTTTGCAGAAAACTTCATCCGCGTCTACCAAAAGATGCATGTGCATGCTTAAAACGCGTTTTCGCACAAATGCGTGCGCGGGTGCTAAAAAGAGCAGCATCGGCATGCTTAGCACGTCGTTTGGTAGAAATCCACGTGCGCGTTCTGCCAAAAGCACCATTTGCATGCACATCTTGTGGTTTTGCAGAAAACTTCATCCGCGTCTACCAAAAGATGCATGTGCATGCTTAAAACGCGTTTTCGCAAAAATGCGTGCGCGGGTGCTAAAAAGAGCAGCATCGGCATGCATAGCACGTCGTTTGGTAGAAATCCACGTGCGCGTTCTGCAAAAAGCACCATTTGCATGCACATCTTGTGGTTTTGCAGAAAACTTCATCCGCGTCTACCAAAAGATGCATGTGCATGCTTAAAACGCGTTTTTGCACAAATGCGTGCGCGGGTGCTAAAAAGAGTAGCATCGGCATGCTTAGCACGTCGTTTGGTAGAAATCCACGTGCGCGTTCTGCAAAAAGCACCATTTGCATGCACATCTTGTGGTTTTGCAGAAAACTTCATCCGCGTCTACCAAAAGATGCATGTGCATGCTTAAAACGCGTTTTCGCACAAATGCGTGCGCGGGTGCTAAAAAGAGCAGCATCGGCATGCTTAGCACGTCGTTTGGTAGAAATCCACGTGCGCGTTCTGCCAAAAGCACCATTTGCATGCACATCTTGTGGTTTTGCAGAAAACTTCATCCGCGTCTCACAAAAGATGCATGTGCATGCTTAAAACGCGTTTTCGCACAAATCCGTGCGCGGGTGCTAAAAAGAGCAGCATCGGCATGCTTAGCACGTCGTTTGGTAGAAATCCACGTGCGCGTTCTGCCAAAAGCACCATTTGCATGCACATCTTGTGGTTTTGCAGAAAACTTCATCCGCGTCTACCAAAAGATGCATGTGCATGCTTAAAACGCGTTTTCGCACAAATGCGTGCGCGGGTGCTAAAAAGAGCAGCATCGGCATGCTTAGCACGTCGTTTGGTAGAAATCCACGTGCGCGTTCTGCCAAAAGCACCATTTGCATGCACATCTTGTGGTTTTGCAGAAAACTTCATCCGCGTCTACCAAAAGATGCATGTGCATGCTTAAAACGCGTTTTCGCACAAAGCCGTGCGCGGGTGCTAAAAAGAGCAGCATCGGCATGCTTAGCACGTCGTTTGGTAGAAATCCACGTGCGCGTTCTGCCAAAAGCACCATTTGCATGCACATTTTGTGGTTTTGCAGAAAACTTCATCCGCGTCTACGAAAAGATGCATGTGCATGCTTAAAACGCGTTTTCGCACAAATCCGTGCGCGGGTGCTAAAAAGAGCAGCATCGGCATGCTTAGCACGTCGTTTGGTAGAAATCTACGTGCGCGTTCTGCCAAAAGCACCATTTGCATGTACATCTTGTGGTTTTGCAGAAAACTTCATCCGCGTCTACCAAAAGATGCATGTGCATGCTTAAAACGCGTTTTCGCACAAATGCGTGCGCGGGTGCTAAAAAGAGTAGCATCGGCATGCTTAGCACGTCGTTTGGTAGAAATCCACGTGCGCGTTCTGCAAAAAGCACCATTTGCATGCACATCTTGTGGTTTTGCAGAAAACTTCATCCGCGTCTACCAAAAGATGCATGTGCATGCTTAAAACGCGTTTTCGCACAAATGCGTGCGCGGGTGCTAAAAAGAGCAGCATCGGCATGCTTAGCACGTCGTTTGGTAGAAATCCACGTGCGCGTTCTGCCAAAAGCACCATTTGCATGCACATCTTGTGGTTTTGCAGAAAACTTCATCCGCGTCTACCAAAAGATGCATGTGCATGCTTAAAACGCGTTTTCGCACAAATCCGTGCGCGGGTGCTAAAAAGAGCAGCATCGGCATGCTTAGCACGTCGTTTGGTAGAAATCCACGTGCGCGTTCTGCCAAAAGCACCAATTGCATGCACATCTTGTGGTTTTGCAGAAAACTTCATCCGCGTCTACCAAAACATGCATGTGCATGCTTAAAACGCGTTTTCGCACAAATGCGTGCGCGGGTGCTAAAAAGAGCAGCATCGGCATGCTTAGCACGTCGTTTGGTAGAAATCCACGTGCGCGTTCTGCCAAAAGCACCATTTGCATGCACATCTTGTGGTTTTGCAGAAAACTTCATCCGCGTCTACCAAAAGATGCATGTGCATGCTTAAAACGCGTTTTCGCACAAAGCCGTGCGCGGGTGCTAAAAAGAGCAGCATCGGCATGCTTAGCACGTCGTTTGGTAGAAATCTACGTGCGCGTTCTGCCAAAAGCACAATTTGCATGTACATCTTGTGGTTTTGCAGAAAACTTCATCCGCGTCTACCAAAAGATGCATGTGCATGCTTAAAACGCGTTTTCGCACAAATGCGTGCGCGGGTGCTAAAAAGAGCAGCATCGGCATGCTTAGCACGTCGTTTGGTAGAAATCCACGTGCGCGTTCTGCCAAAAGCACCATTTGCATGCACATCTTGTGGTTTTGCAGAAAACTTCATCCGCGTCTACCAAAAGATGCATGTGCATGCTTAAAACGCGTTTTCGCACAAATGCGTGCGCGGGTGCTAAAAAGAGCAGCATCGGCATGCATAGCACGTCGTTTGGTAGAAATCCACGTGCGCGTTCTGCAAAAAGCACCATTTGCATGCACATCTTGTGGTTTTGCAGAAAACTTCATCCGCGTCTACCAAAAGATGCATGTGCATGCTTAAAACGCGTTTTCGCACAAATGCGTGCGCGGGTGCTAAAAAGAGTAGCATCGGCATGCTTAGCACGTCGTTTGGTAGAAATCCACGTGCGCGTTCTGCAAAAAGCACCATTTGCATGCACATCTTGTGGTTTTGCAGAAAACTTCATCCGCATCTACCAAAAGATGCATGTGCATGCTTAAAACGCGTTTTCGCACAAATGCGTGCGCGGGTGCTAAAAAGAGCAGCATCGGCATGCTTAGCACGTCGTTTGGTAGAAATCCACGTGCGCGTTCTGCCAAAAGCACCATTTGCATGCACATCTTGTGGTTTTGCAGAAAACTTCATCCGCGTCTACCAAAAGATGCATGTGCATGCTTAAAACGCGTTTTCGCACAAATCCGTGCGCGGGTGCTAAAAAGAGCAGCATCGGCATGCTTAGCACGTCGTTTGGTAGAAATCCACGTGCGCGTTCTGCCAAAAGCACCATTTGCATGCACATCTTGTGGTTTTGCAGAAAACTTCATCCGCGTCTACCAAAAGATGCATGTGCATGCTTAAAACGCGTTTTCGCACAAATGCGTGCGCGGGTGCTAAAAAGAGCAGCATCGGCATGCTTAGCACGTCGTTTGGTAGAAATCCACGTGCGCGTTCTGCCAAAAGCACCATTTGCATGCACATCTTGTGGTTTTGCAGAAAACTTCATCCGCGTCTACCAAAAGATGCATGTGCATGCTTAAAACGCGTTTTCGCACAAAGCCGTGCGCGGGTGCTAAAAAGAGCAGCATCGGCATGCTTAGCACGTCGTTTGGTAGAAATCCACGTGCGCGTTCTGCCAAAAGCACCATTTGCATGCACATTTTGTGGTTTTGCAGAAAACTTCATCCGCGTCTACGAAAAGATGCATGTGCATGCTTAAAACGCGTTTTCGCACAAATCCGTGCGCGGGTGCTAAAAAGAGCAGCATCGGCATGCTTAGCACGTCGTTTGGTAGAAATCTACGTGCGCGTTCTGCCAAAAGCACCATTTGCATGTACATCTTGTGGTTTTGCAGAAAACTTCATCCGCGTCTACCAAAAGATGCATGTGCATGCTTAAAACTCGTTTTCGCACAAATGCGTGCGCGGGTGCTAAAAAGAGCAGCATCGGCATGCTTAGCACGTCGTTTGGTAGAAATCCACGTGCGCGTTCTGCCAAAAGCACCATTTGCATGCACATCTTGTGGTTTTGCAGAAAACTTCATCCGCGTCTACCAAAAGATGCATGTGCATGCTTAAAACGCGTTTTCGCACAAATGCGTGCGCGGGTGCTAAAAAGAGCAGCATCGGCATGCATAGCACGTCGTTTGGTAGAAATCCACGTGCGCGTTCTGCAAAAAGCACCATTTGCATGCACATCTTGTGGTTTTGCAGAAAACTTCATCCGCGTCTACCAAAAGATGCATGTGCATGCTTAAAACGCGTTTTCGCACAAATGCGTGCGCGGGTGCTAAAAAGAGTAGCATCGGCATGCTTAGCACGTCGTTTGGTAGAAATCCACGTGCGCGTTCTGCAAAAAGCACCATTTGCATGCACATCTTGTGGTTTTGCAGAAAACTTCATCCGCGTCTACCAAAAGATGCATGTGCATGCTTAAAACGCGTTTTCGCACAAATGCGTGCGCGGGTGCTAAAAAGAGCAGCATCGGCATGCTTAGCACGTCGTTTGGTAGAAATCCACGTGCGCGTTCTGCCAAAAGCACCATTTGCATGCACATCTTGTGGTTTTGCAGAAAACTTCATCCGCGTCTACCAAAAGATGCATGTGCATGCTTAAAACGCGTTTTCGCACAAATGCGTGCGCGGGTGCTAAAAAGAGCAGCATCGGCATGCTTAGCACGTCGTTTGGTAGAAATCCACGTGCGCGTTCTGCCAAAAGCACCATTTGGATGCACATCTTGTGGTTTTGCAGAAAACTTCATCCGCGTCTACCAAAAGATGCATGTGCATGCTTAAAACGCGTTTTTGCACAAATCCGTGCGCGGGTGCTAAAAAGAGCAGCATCGGCATGCTTAGCACGTCGTTTGGTAGAAATCCACGTGCACGTTCTGCCAAAAGCACCATTTGCATGCACATCTTGTGGTTTTGCAGAAAACTTCATCCGCATCTACCAAAAGATGCATGTGCATGCTTAAAATGCGGTTTCGCACAAATCCGTGCGCGGGTGCTAAAAAGAGCAGCATCGGCATGCTTAGCACGTCGTTTGGTAGAAATCCACGTGCGCGTTCTGCCAAAAGCACCATTTGCATGCACATATTGTGGTTTTGCAGAAAACTTCATCCGCGTCTACCAAAAGATGCATGCGCATGCTTAAAACGCGTTTTCGCACAAATGCGTGCGCGGGTGCTAAAAAGAGCAGCATCGGCATGCTTAGCACGTCGTTTGGTAGAAATCCACGTGCGCGTTCTGCCAAAAGCACCATTTGCATGCACATCTTGTGGTTTTGCAGAAAACTTCATCCGCGTCTACCAAAAGATGCATGTGCATGCTTAAAACGCGTTTTCGCACAAATCCGTGCGCGGGTGCTAAAAAGAGCAGCATCGGCATGCTTAGCACGTCGTTTGGTAGAAATCCACGTGCGCGTTCTGCAAAAAGCACCATTTGCATGCACATCTTGTGGTTTTGCAGAAAACTTCATCCGCGTCTACCAAAAGATGCATGTGCATGCTTAAAACGCGTTTTCGCACAAATGCGTGTGCGGGTGCTAAAAAGAGCAGCATCGGCATGCTTAGCACGTCGTTTGGTAGAAATCCACGTGCGCGTTCTGCCAAAAGCACCATTTGCATGCACATCTTGTGGTTTTGCAGAAAACTTCATCCGCGTCTACCAAAAGATGCATGTGCATGCTTAAAACGCGTTTTCGCACGAATCCGTGCGCGGGTGCTAAAAAGAGCAGCATCGGCATGCTTAGCACGTCGTTTGGTAGAAATCCACGTGCGCGTTCTGCCAAAAGCACCATTTGCATGCACATCTTGTGGTTTTGCAGAAAACTTCATCCGCGTCTACCAAAAGATGCATGTGCATGCTTAAAACGCGTTTTCGCACAAATGCGTGCGCGGGTGCTAAAAAGAGCAGCATCGGCATGCTTAGCGCGTCGTTTGGTAGAAATCCACGTGCGCGTTCTGCCAAAAGCACAATTTGCATGCACATCTTGTGGTTTTGCAGAAAACTTCATCCGCGTCTACCAAAAGATGCATGTGCATGCTTAAAACGCGTTTTCGCACAAAGCCGTGCGCGGGTGCTAAAAAGAGCAGCATCGGCATGCTTAGCACGTCGTTTGGTAGAAATCCACGTGCGCGTTCTGCCAAAAGCACCATTTGCATGCACATTTTGTGGTTTTGCAGAAAACTTCATCCGCGTCTACGAAAAGATGCATGTGCATGCTTAAAACGCGTTTTCGCACAAATCCGTGCGCGGGTGCTAAAAAGAGCAGCATCGGCATGCTTAGCACGTCGTTTGGTAGAAATCTACGTGCGCGTTCTGCCAAAAGCACCATTTGCATGTACATCTTGTGGTTTTGCAGAAAACTTCATCCGCGTCTACCAAAAGATGCATGTGCATGCTTAAAACGCGTTTTCGCACAAATGCGTGCGCGGGTGCTAAAAAGAGCAGCATCGGCATGCTTAGCACGTCGTTTGGTAGAAATCCACGTGCGCGTTCTGCCAAAAGCACCATTTGCATGCACATCTTGTGGTTTTGCAGAAAACTTCATCCGCGTCTACCAAAAGATGCATGTGCATGCTTAAAACGCGTTTTCGCACAAATGCGTGCGCGGGTGCTAAAAAGAGCAGCATCGGCATGCATAGCACGTCGTTTGGTAGAAATCCACGTGCGCGTTCTGCAAAAAGCACCATTTGCATGCACATCTTGTGGTTTTGCAGAAAACTTCATCCGCGTCTACCAAAAGATGCATGTGCATGCTTAAAACGCGTTTTCGCACAAATGCGTGCGCGGGTGCTAAAAAGAGTAGCATCGGCATGCTTAGCACGTCGTTTGGTAGAAATCCACGTGCGCGTTCTGCAAAAAGCACCATTTGCATGCACATCTTGTGGTTTTGCAGAAAACTTCATCCGCGTCTACCAAAAGATGCATGTGCATGCTTAAAACGCGTTTTCGCACAAATGCGTGCGCGGGTGCTAAAAAGAGCAGCATCGGCATGCTTAGCACGTCGTTTGGTAGAAATCCACGTGCGCGTTCTGCCAAAAGCACCATTTGCATGCACATCTTGTGGTTTTGCAGAAAACTTCATCCGCGTCTACCAAAAGATGCATGTGCATGCTTAAAACGCGTTTTCGCACAAATGCGTGCGCGGGTGCTAAAAAGAGCAGCATCGGCATGCTTAGCACGTCGTTTGGTAGAAATCCACGTGCGCGTTCTGCCAAAAGCACCATTTGGATGCACATCTTGTGGTTTTGCAGAAAACTTCATCCGCGTCTACCAAAAGATGCATGTGCATGCTTAAAACGCGTTTTTGCACAAATCCGTGCGCGGGTGCTAAAAAGAGCAGCATCGGCATGCTTAGCACGTCGTTTGGTAGAAATCCACGTGCACGTTCTGCCAAAAGCACCATTTGCATGCACATCTTGTGGTTTTGCAGAAAACTTCATCCGCATCTACCAAAAGATGCATGTGCATGCTTAAAATGCGGTTTCGCACAAATCCGTGCGCGGGTGCTAAAAAGAGCAGCATCGGCATGCTTAGCACGTCGTTTGGTAGAAATCCACGTGCGCGTTCTGCCAAAAGCACCATTTGCATGCACATATTGTGGTTTTGCAGAAAACTTCATCCGCGTCTACCAAAAGATGCATGTGCATGCTTAAAACGCGTTTTCGCACAAATGCGTGCGCGGGTGCTAAAAAGAGCAGCATCGGCATGCTTAGCACGTCGTTTGGTAGAAATCCACGTGCGCGTTCTGCCAAAAGCACCATTTGCATGCACATCTTGTGGTTTTGCAGAAAACTTCATCCGCGTCTACCAAAAGATGCATGTGCATGCTTAAAACGCGTTTTCGCACAAATCCGTGCGCGGGTGCTAAAAAGAGCAGCATCGGCATGCTTAGCACGTCGTTTGGTAGAAATCCACGTGCGCGTTCTGCAAAAAGCACCATTTGCATGCACATCTTGTGGTTTTGCAGAAAACTTCATCCGCGTCTACCAAAAGATGCATGTGCATGCTTAAAACGCGTTTTCGCACAAATGCGTGCGCGGGTGCTAAAAAGAGCAGCATCGGCATGCTTAGCACGTCGTTTGGTAGAAATCCACGTGCGCGTTCTGCAAAAAGCACCATTTGCATGCACATCTTGTGGTTTTGCAGAAAACTTCATCCGCGTCTACCAAAAGATGCATGTGCATGCTTAAAACGCGTTTTCGCACAAATGCGTGTGCGGGTGCTAAAAAGAGCAGCATCGGCATGCTTAGCACGTCGTTTGGTAGAAATCCACGTGCGCGTTCTGCCAAAAGCACCATTTGCATGCACATCTTGTGGTTTTGCAGAAAACTTCATCCGCGTCTACCAAAAGATGCATGTGCATGCTTAAAACGCGTTTTCGCACAAATGCGTGCGCGGGTGCTAAAAAGAGCAGCATCGGCATGCTTAGCATGTCGTTTGGTAGAAATCCACGTGCGCGTTCTGCCAAAAGCACCATTTGCATGCACATCTTGTGGTTTTGCAGAAAACTTCATCCGCGTCTACCAAAAGATGCATGTGCATGCTTAAAACGAGTTTTCGCACAAATCCGTGCGCGGGTGCTAAAAAGAGCAGCATCGGCATGCTTAGCACGTCGTTTGGTAGAAATCCACGTGCGCGTTCTGCCAAAAGCACCATTTGCATGCACATCTTGTGGTTTTGCAGAAAACTTCATCCGCGTCTACCAAAAGATGCATGTGCATGCTTAAAACGCGTTTTCGCACAAATCCGTGCGCGGGTGCTAAAAAGAGCAGCATCGGCATGCTTAGCACGTCGTTTGGTAGAAATCCACGTGCGCGTTCTGCCAAAAGCACCATTTGCATGCACATCTTGTGGTTTTGCAGAAAACTTCATCCGCGTCTACCAAAAGATGCATGTGCATGCTTAAAACGCGTTTTCGCACAAATCCGTGCGCGGGTGCTAAAAAGAGCAGCATCGGCATGCTTAGCACGTCGTTTGGTAGAAATCCACGTGCGCGTTCTGCCAAAAGCACCATTTGCATGCACATCTTGTGGTTTTGCAGAAAACTTCATCCGCGTCTACCAAAAGATGCATGTGCATGCTTAAAACGCGTTTTCGCACAAATGCGTGCGCGGGTGCTAAAAAGAGCAGCATCGGCATGCTTAGCACGTCGTTTGGTAGAAATCCAAGTGCGCGTTCTGCCAAAAGCACCATTTGCATGCACATCTTGTGGTTTTGCAGAAAACTTCATCCGCGTCTACCAAAAGATGCATGTGCATGCTTAAAACGCGTTTTCGCACAAATCCGTGCGCGGGTGCTAAAAAGAGCAGCATCGGCATGCTTAGCACGTCGTTTGGTAGAAATCCACGTGCGCGTTCTGCCAAAAGCACCATTTGCATGCACATCTTGTGGTTTTGCAGAAAACTTCATCCGCATCTACCAAAAGATGCATGTGCATGCTTAAAATGCGGTTTCGCACAAATCCGTGCGCGGGTGCTAAAAAGAGCAGCATCGGCATGCTTAGCACGTCGTTTGGTAGAAATCCACGTGCGCGTTCTGCCAAAAGCACCATTTGCATGCACATATTGTGGTTTTGCAGAAAACTTCATCCGCGTCTACCAAAAGATGCATGTGCATGCTTAAAACGCGTTTTCGCACAAATGCGTGCGCGGGTGCTAAAAAGAGCAGCATCGGCATGCTTAGCACGTCGTCTGGTAGAAATCCACGTGCGCGTTCTGCCAAAAGCACCATTTGCATGCACATCTTGTGGTTTTGCAGAAAACTTCATCCGCGTCTACCAAAAGATGCATGTGCATGCTTAAAACGCGTTTTCGCACAAATCCGTGCGCGGGTGCTAAAAAGAGCAGCATCGGCATGCTTAGCACGTCGTTTGGTAGAAATCCACGTGCGCGTTCTGCCAAAAGCACCATTTGCATGCACATCTTGTGGTTTTGCAGAAAACTTCATCCGCGTCTACCAAAAGATGCATGTGCATGCTTAAAACGCGTTTTCGCACAAATCCGTGCGCGGGTGCTAAAAAGAGCAGCATCGGCATGCTTAGCACGTCGTTTGGTAGAAATCCACGTGCGCGTTCTGCCAAAAGCACCATTTGCATGCACATCTTGTGGTTTTGCAGAAAACTTCATCCGCATCTACCAAAAGATGCATGTGCATGCTTAAAATGCGGTTTCGCACAAATCCGTGCGCGGGTGCTAAAAAGAGCAGCATCGGCATGCTTAGCACGTCGTTTGGTAGAAATCCACGTGCGCGTTCTGCCAAAAGCACCATTTGCATGCACATATTGTGGTTTTGCAGAAAACTTCATCCGCGTCTACCAAAAGATGCATGTGCATGCTTAAAACGCGTTTTCGCACAAATGCGTGCGCGGGTGCTAAAAAGAGCAGCATCGGCATGCTTAGCACGTCGTCTGGTAGAAATCCACGTGCGCGTTCTGCCAAAAGCACCATTTGCATGCACATCTTGTGGTTTTGCAGAAAACTTCATCCGCGTCTACCAAAAGATGCATGTGCATGCTTAAAACGCGTTTTCGCACAAATCCGTGCGCGGGTGCTAAAAAGAGCAGCATCGGCATGCTTAGCACGTCGTTTGGTAGAAATCCACGTGCGCGTTCTGCAAAAAGCACCATTTGCATGCACATCTTGTGGTTTTGCAGAAAACTTCATCCGCGTCTACCAAAAGATGCATGTGCATGCTTAAAACGCGTTTTCGCACAAATGCGTGCGCGGGTGCTAAAAAGAGCAGCATCGGCATGCTTAGCACGTCGTTTGGTAGAAATCCACGTGCGCGTTCTGCAAAAAGCACCATTTGCATGCACATCTTGTGGTTTTGCAGAAAACTTCATCCGCGTCTACCAAAAGATGCATGTGCATGCTTAAAACGCGTTTTCGCACAAATGCGTGTGCGGGTGCTAAAAAGAGCAGCATCGGCATGCTTAGCACGTCGTTTGGTAGAAATCCACGTGCGCGTTCTGCCAAAAGCACCATTTGCATGCACATCTTGTGGTTTTGCAGAAAACTTCATCCGCGTCTACCAAAAGATGCATGTGCATGCTTAAAACGCGTTTTCGCACAAATGCGTGCGCGGGTGCTAAAAAGAGCAGCATCGGCATGCTTAGCACGTCGTTTGGTAGAAATCCACGTGCGCGTTCTGCCAAAAGCACCATTTGCATGCACATCTTGTGGTTTTGCAGAAAACTTCATCCGCGTCTACCAAAAGGTGCATGTGCATGCTTAAAACGCGTTTTCGCACAAATCCGTGCGCGGGTGCTAAAAAGAGCAGCATCGGCATGCTTAGCACGTCGTTTGGTAGAAATCCACGTGCGCGTTCTGCCAAAAGCACCATTTGCATGCACATCTTGTGGTTTTGCAGAAAACTTCATCCGCGTCTACCAAAAGATGCATGTGCATGCTTAAAACGCGTTTTCGCACAAATCCGTGCGCGGGTGCTAAAAAGAGCAGCATCGGCATGCTTAGCACGTCGTTTGGTAGAAATCCACGTGCGCGTTCTGCCAAAAGCACCATTTGCATGCACATCTTGTGGTTTTGCAGAAAACTTCATCCGCGTCTACCAAAAGATGCATGTGCATGCTTAAAACGCGTTTTCGCACAAATCCGTGCGCGGGTGCTAAAAAGAGCAGCATCGGCATGCTTGGCACGTCGTTTGGTAGAAATCCACGTGCGCGTTCTGCAAAAAGCAACATTTGCATGCACATCTTGTGGTTTTGCAGAAAACTTCATCCGCGTCTACCAAAAGATGCATGTGCATGCTTAAAACGCGTTTTCGCACAAATGCGTGCGCGGGTGCTAAAAAGAGTAGCATCGGCATGCTTAGCACGTCGTTTGATAGAAATCCACGTGCGCGTTCTGCAAAAAGCACCATTTGCATGCACATCTTGTGGTTTTGCAGAAAACTTCATGCGCGTCTACCAAAAGATGCATGTGCATGCTTAAAACGCGTTTTCGCACAAATGCGTGCGCGGGTGCTAAAAAGAGCAGCATCGGCATGCTTAGCACGTCGTTTGGTAGAAATCCACGTGCGCGTTCTGCCAAAAGCACCATTTGCATGCACATCTTGTGGTTTTGCAGAAAACTTCATCCGCGTCTACCAAAAGATGCATGTGCATGCTTAAAACGCGTTTTCGCACAAATCCGTGCGCGGGTGCTAAAAAGAGCAGCATCGGCATGCTTAGCACGTCGTTTGGTAGAAATCCACGTGCGCGTTCTGCAAAAAGCACCATTTGCATGCACATCTTGTGGTTTTGCAGAAAACTTCATCCGCGTCTACCAAAAGATGCATGTGCATGCTTAAAACGCGTTTTCGCACAAATGCGTGCGCGGGTGCTAAAAAGAGCAGCATCGGCATGCTTAGCACGTCGTTTGGTAGAAATCCACGTGCGCGTTCTGCCAAAAGCACCATTTGCATGCACATCTTGTGGTTTTGCAGAAAACTTCATCCGCGTCTACCAAAAGATGCATGTGCATGCTTAAAACGCGTTTTCGCACAAATGCGTGCGCGGGTGCTAAAAAGAGCAGCATCGGCATGCTTAGCATGTCGTTTGGTAGAAATCCACGTGCGCGTTCTGCCAAAAGCGCCATTTGCATGCACATCTTTTGGTTTTGCAGAAAACTTCATCCGCGTCTACCAAAAGGTGCATGTGCATGCTTAAAACGCGTTTTCGCACAAATCCGTGCGCGGGTGCTAAAAAGAGCAGCATCGGCATGCTTAGCACGTCGTTTGGTAGAAATCCACGTGCGCGTTCTGCCAAAAGCACCATTTGCATGCACATCTTGTGGTTTTGCAGAAAACTTCATCCGCGTCTACCAAAAGATGCATGTGCATGCTTAAAACGCGTTTTCGCACAAATCCGTGCGCGGGTGCTAAAAAGAGCAGCATCGGCATGCTTAGCACGTCGTTTGGTAGAAATCCACGTGCGCGTTCTGCCAAAAGCACCATTTGCATGCACATCTTGTGGTTTTGCAGAAAACTTCATCCGCGTCTACCAAAACATGCATGTGCATGCTTAAAACGCGTTTTCGCACAAATCCGTGCGCGGTGCTAAAAAGAGCAGCATCGGCATGCTTAGCACGTCGTTTGGTAGAAATCCACGTGCGCGTTCTGCCAAAAGCACCATTTGCATGCACATCTTGTGGTTTTGCAGAAAACTTCATCCGCGTCTACCAAAAGATGCATGTGCATGCTTAAAACGCGTTTTCGCACAAATGCGTGCGCGGGTGCTAAAAAGAGCAGCATCGGCATGCTTAGCACGTCGTTTGGTAGAAATCCACGTGCGCGTTCTGCCAAAAGCACCATTTGCATGCACATCTTTTGGTTTTTCCAGAAAACTTCATCCGCGTCTACCAAAAGGTGCATGTGCATGCTTAAAACGCGTTTTCGCACAAATCCGTGCGCGGGTGCTAAAAAGAGCAGCATCGGCATGCTTAGCACGTCGTTTGGTAGAAATCCATGTGCGCGTTCTGCAAAAAGCACCATTTGCATGCACATCTTGTGGTTTTGCAGAAAACTTCATCCGCGTCTACCAAAAGATGCATGTGCATGCTTAAAACGCGTTTTCGCACAAATGCGTGCGCGGGTGCTAAAAAGAGCAGCATCGGCATGCTTAGCACGTCGTTTGGTAGAAATCCACGTGCGCGTTCTGCAAAAAGCACCATTTGCATGCACATCTTGTGGTTTTGCAGAAAACTTCATCCGCGTCTACCAAAAGATGCATGTGCATGCTTAAAACGCGTTTTCGCACAAATGCGTGTGCGGGTGCTAAAAAGAGCAGCATCGGCATGCTTAGCACGTCGTTTGGTAGAAATCCACGTGCGCGTTCTGCCAAAAGCACCATTTGCATGCACATCTTGTGGTTTTGCAGAAAACTTCATCCGCGTCTACCAAAAGATGCATGTGCATGCTTAAAACGCGTTTTCGCACAAATCCGTGCGCGGGTGCTAAAAAGAGCAGCATCGGCATGCTTAGCACGTCGTTTGGTAGAAATCCACGTGCGCGTTCTGCCAAAAGCACCATTTGCATGCACATCTTGTGGTTTTGCAGAAAACTTCATCCGCGTCTACCAAAAGATGCATGTGCATGCTTAAAACGCGTTTTCGCACAAATCCGTGCGCGGGTGCTAAAAAGAGCAGCATCGGCATACTTAGCACGTCGTTTGGTAGAAATCCACGTGCGCGTGCGGCCAAAAGCACCATTTGCATGCACATCTTGTGGTTTTGCAGAAAACTTCATCCGCGTCTACCAAAAGATGCATGTGCATTCTTAAAACGCGTTTTCGCACAAATGCGTGCGCGGGTGCTAAAAAGAGCAGCATCGGCATGCTTAGCACGTCGTTTGGTAGAAATCCACGTGCGCGTTCTGCCAAAAGCACCATTTGCATGCACATCTTGTGGTTTTGCAGAAAACTTCATCCGCGTCTACCAAAAGATGCATGTGCATGCTTAAAACGCGTTTTCGCACAAATCCGTGCGCGGGTGCTAAAAAGAGCAGCATCGGCATGCTTAGCACGTCGTTTGGTAGAAATCCACGTGCGCGTTCTGCAAAAAGCACCATTTGCATGCACATCTTGTGGTTTTGCAGAAAACTTCATCCGCGTCTACCAAAAGATGCATGTGCATGCTTAAAACGCGTTTTCGCACAAATGCGTGCGCGGGTGCTAAAAAGAGCAGCATCGGCATGCTTAGCACGCCGTTTGGTAGAAATCCACGTGCGCGTTCTGCAAAAAGCACCATTTGCATGCACATCTTGTGGTTTTGCAGAAAACTTCATCCGCGTCTACCAAAAGATGCATGTGCATGCTTAAAACGCGTTTTCGCACAAATGCGTGTGCGGGTGCTAAAAAGAGCAGCATCGGCATGCTTAGCACGTCGTTTGGTAGAAATCCACGTGCGCGTTCTGCCAAAAGCACCATTTGCATGCACATCTTGTGGTTTTGCAGAAAACTTCATCCGCGTCTACCAAAAGATGCATGTGCATGCTTAAAACGCGTTTTCGCACAAATGCGTGCGCGGGTGCTAAAAAGAGCAGCATCGGCATGCTTAGCATGTCGTTTGGTAGAAATCCACGTGCGCGTTCTGCCAAAAGCACCATTTGCATGCACATCTTTTGGTTTTGCAGAAAACTTCATCCGCGTCTACCAAAAGGTGCATGTGCATGCTTAAAACGCGTTTTCGCACAAATCCATGCGCGGGTGCTAAAAAGAGCAGCATCGGCATGCTTAGCACGTCGTTTGGTAGAAATCCACGTGCGCGTTCAGCCAAAAGCACCATTTGCATGCACATCTTGTGGTTTTGCAGAAAACTTCATCCGCGTCTACCAAAAGATGCATGTGCATTCTTAAAACGCGTTTTCGCACAAATGCGTGCGCGGGTGCTAAAAAGAGCAGCATCGGCATGCTTAGCACGTCGTTTGGTAGAAATCCACGTGCGCGTTCTGCCAAAAGCACCATTTGCATGCACATCTTGTGGTTTTGCAGAAAACTTCATCCGCGTCTACCAAAAGATGCATGTGCATGCTTAAAACGCGTTTTCGCACAAATCCGTGCGCGGGTGCTAAAAAGAGCAGCATCGGCATGCTTAGCACGTCGTTTGGTAGAAATCCACGTGCGCGTTCTGCAAAAAGCACCATTTGCATGCACATCTTGTGGTTTTGCAGAAAACTTCATCCGCGTCTACCAAAAGATGCATGTGCATGCTTAAAACGCGTTTTCGCACAAATGCGTGTGCGGGTGCTAAAAAGAGCAGCATCGGCATGCTTAGCACGTCGTTTGGTAGAAATCCACGTGCGCGTTCTGCCAAAAGCACCATTTGCATGCACATCTTGTGGTTTTGCAGAAAACTTCATCCGCGTCTACCAAAAGATGCATGTGCATGCTTAAAACGCGTTTTCGCACAAATGCGTGTGCGGGTGCTAAAAAGAGCAGCATCGGCATGCTTAGCACGTCGTTTGGTAGAAATCCACGTGCGCGTTCTGCCAAAAGCACCATTTGTATGCACATCTTGTGGTTTTGCAGAAAACTTCATCCGCGTCTACCAAAAGATGCATGTGCATGCTTAAAACACGTTTTCGCACAAATCCGTGCGCGGGTGCTAAAAAGAGCAGCATCGGCATACTTAGCACGTCGTTTGGTAGAAATCCACGTGCGCGTGCGGCCAAAAGCACCATTTGCATGCACATCTTGTGGTTTTGCAGAAAACTTCATCCGCGTCTACCAAAAGATGCATGTGCATTCTTAAAACGCGTTTTCGCACAAATGCGTGCGCGGGTGCTAAAAAGAGCAGCATCGGCATGCTTAGCACGTCGTTTGGTAGAAATCCACGTGCGCGTTCTGCCAAAAGCACCATTTGCATGCACATCTTGTGGTTTTGCAGAAAACTTCATCCGCGTCTACCAAAAGATGCATGTGCATGCTTAAAACGCGTTTTCGCACAAATCCGTGCGCGGGTGCTAAAAAGAGCAGCATAGGCATGCTTAGCACGTCGTTTGGTAGAAATCCACGTGCGCGTTCTGCAAAAAGCACCATTTGCATGCACATCTTGTGGTTTTGCAGAAAACTTCATCCGCGTCTACCAAAAGATGCATGTGCATGCTTAAAACGCGTTTTCGCACAAATGCGTGCGCGGGTGCTAAAAAGAGCAGCATCGGCATGCTTAGCACGCCGTTTGGTAGAAATCCACGTGCGCGTTCTGCAAAAAGCACCATTTGCATGCACATCTTGTGGTTTTGCAGAAAACTTCATCCGCGTCTACCAAAAGATGCATGTGCATGCTTAAAACGCGTTTTCGCACAAATGCGTGTGCGGGTGCTAAAAAGAGCAGCATCGGCATGCTTAGCACGTCGTTTGGTAGAAATCCACGTGCGCGTTCTGCCAAAAGCACCATTTGCATGCACATCTTGTGGTTTTGCAGAAAACTTCATCCGCGTCTACCAAAAGATGCATGTGCATGCTTAAAACGCGTTTTCGCACAAATGCGTGCGCGGGTGCTAAAAAGAGCAGCATCGGCATGCTTAGCATGTCGTTTGGTAGAAATCCACGTGCGCGTTCTGCCAAAAGCACCATTTGCATGCACATCTTTTGGTTTTGCAGAAAACTTCATCCGCGTCTACCAAAAGGTGCATGTGCATGCTTAAAACGCGTTTTCGCACAAATCCATGCGCGGGTGCTAAAAAGAGCAGCATCGGCATGCTTAGCACGTCGTTTGGAAGAAATCCACGTGCGCGTTCAGCCAAAAGCACCATTTGCATGCACATCTTGTGGTTTTGCAGAAAACTTCATCCGCGTCTACCAAAAGATGCATGTGCATGCTTAAAACGCGTTTTCGCACAAATCCGTGCGCGGGTGCTAAAAAGAGCAGCATCGGCATGCTTAGCACGTCGTTTGGTAGAAATCCACGTGCGCGTTCTGCCAAAAGCACCATTTGCATGCACATCTTGTGGTTTTGCAGAAAACTTCATCCGCGTCTACCAAAAGATGCATGTGCATGCTTAAAACGCGTTTTCGCACAAATCCGTGCGCGGTGCTAAAAAGAGCAGCATCGGCATGCTTAGCACGTCGTTTGGTAGAAATCCACGTGCGCGTTCTGCCAAAAGCACCATTTGCATGCACATCTTGTGGTTTTGCAGAAAACTTCATCCGCGTCTACCAAAAGATGCATGTGCATGCTTAAAACGAGTTTTCGCACAAATCCGTGCGCGGGTGCTAAAAAGAGCAGCATCGGCATGCTTAGCACGTCGTTTGGTAGAAATCCACGTGCGCGTTCTGCCAAAAGCACCATTTGCATGCACATCTTGTGGTTTTGCAGAAAACTTCATCCGCGTCTACCAAAAGATGCATGTGCATGCTTAAAACGCGTTTTCGCACAAATCCGTGCGCGGGTGCTAAAAAGAGCAGCATCGGCATGCTTAGCACGTCGTTTGGTAGAAATCCACGTGCGCGTTCTGCCAAAAGCACCATTTGCATGCACATCTTGTGGTTTTGCAGAAAACTTCATCCGCGTCTACCAAAAGATGCATGTGCATGCTTAAAACGCGTTTTCGCACAAATCCGTGCGCGGGTGCTAAAAAGAGCAGCATCGGCATGCTTAGCACGTCGTTTGGTAGAAATCCACGTGCGCGTTCTGCAAAAAGCACCATTTGCATGCACATCTTGTGGTTTTGCAGAAAACTTCATCCGCGTCTACCAAAAGATGCATGTGCATGCTTAAAACGCGTTTTCGCACAAATGCGTGCGCGGGTGCTAAAAAGAGTAGCATCGGCATGCTTAGCACGTCGTTTGGTAGAAATCCACGTGCGCGTTCTGCAAAAAGCACCATTTGCATGCACATCTTGTGGTTTTGCAGAAAACTTCATCCGCGTCTACCAAAAGATGCATGTGCATGCTTAAAACGCGTTTTCGCACAAATGCGTGCGCGGGTGCTAAAAAGAGCAGCATCGGCATGCTTAGCACGTCGTTTGGTAGAAATCCACGTGCGCGTTCTGCCAAAAGCACCATTTGCATGCACATCTTGTGGTTTTGCAGAAAACTTCATCCGCGTCTACCAAAAGATGCATGTGCATGCTTAAAACGCGTTTTCGCACAAATCCGTGCGCGGGTGCTAAAAAGAGCAGCATCGGCATGCTTAGCACGTCGTTTGGTAGAAATCCACGTGCGCGTTCTGCCAAAAGCACCAATTGCATGCACATCTTGTGGTTTTGCAGAAAACTTCATCCGCGTCTACCAAAAGATGCATGTGCATGCTTAAAACGCGTTTTCGCACAAATGCGTGCGCGGGTGCTAAAAAGAGCAGCATCGGCATGCTTAGCACGTCGTTTGGTAGAAATCCACGTGCGCGTTCTGCCAAAAGCACCATTTGCATGCACATCTTTTGGTTTTGCAGAAAACTTCATCCGCGTCTACCAAAAGATGCATGTGCATGCTTAAAACGCGTTTTCGCACAAAGCCGTGCGCGGGTGCTAAAAAGAGCAGCATCGGCATGCTTAGCACGTCGTTTGGTAGAAATCCACGTGCGCGTTCTGCCAAAAGCACCATTTGCATGCACATTTTGTGGTTTTGCAGAAAACTTCATCCGCGTCTACCAAAAGATGCATGTGCATGCTTAAAACGCGTTTTCGCACAAATCCGTGCGCGGGTGCTAAAAAGAGCAGCATCGGCATGCTTAGCACGTCGTTTGGTAGAAATCTACGTGCGCGTTCTGCCAAAAGCACAATTTGCATGTACATCTTGTGGTTTTGCAGAAAACTTCATCCGCGTCTACCAAAAGATGCATGTGCATGCTTAAAACGCGTTTTCGCACAAATGCGTGCGCGGGTGCTAAAAAGAGCAGCATCGGCATGCTTAGCACGTCGTTTGGTAGAAATCCACGTGCGCGTTCTGCCAAAAGCACCATTTGCATGCACATCTTGTGGTTTTGCAGAAAACTTCATCCGCGTCTACCAAAAGATGCATGTGCATGCTTAAAACGCGTTTTCGCACAAATGCGTGCGCGGGGTGCTAAAAAGAGCAGCATCGGCATGCATAGCACGTCGTTTGGTAGAAATCCACGTGCGCGTTCTGCAAAAAGCACCATTTGCATGCACATCTTGTGGTTTTGCAGAAAACTTCATCCGCGTCTACCAAAAGATGCATGTGCATGCTTTAAAACGCGTTTTCGCACAAATGCGTGCGCGGGTGCTAAAAAGAGTAGCATCGGCATGCTTAGCACGTCGTTTGGTAGAAATCCACGTGCGCGTTCTGCAAAAAGCACCATTTGCATGCACATCTTGTGGTTTTGCAGAAAACTTCATCCGCGTCTACCAAAAGATGCATGTGCATGCTTAAAACGCGTTTTCGCACAAATGCGTGCGCGGGTGCTAAAAAGAGCAGCATCGGCATGCTTAGCACGTCGTTTGGTAGAAATCCACGTGCGCGTTCTGCCAAAAGCACCATTTGCATGCACATCTTGTGGTTTTTCAGAAAACTTCATCCGCGTCTACCAAAAGATGCATGTGCATGCTTAAAACGCGTTTTCGCACAAATCCGTGCGCGGGTGCTAAAAAGAGCAGCATCGGCATGCTTAGCACGTCGTTTGGTAGAAATCCACGTGCGCGTTCTGCCAAAAGCACCATTTGCATGCACATCTTGTGGTTTTGCAGAAAACTTCATCCGCGTCTACCAAAAGATGCATGTGCATGCTTAAAACGCGTTTTCGCACAAATCCGTGCGCGGGTGCTAAAAAGAGCAGCATCGGCATGCTTAGCACGTCGTTTGGTAGAAATCCACGTGCGCGTTCTGCAAAAAGCACCATTTGCATGCACATCTTGTGGTTTTGCAGAAAACTTCATCCGCGTCTACCAAAAGATGCATGTGCATGCTTAAAACGCGTTTTCGCACAAATGCGTGCGCGGGTGCTAAAAAGAGTAGCATCGGCATGCTTAGCACGTCGTTTGGTAGAAATCCACGTGCGCGTTCTGCAAAAAGCACCATTTGCATGCACATCTTGTGGTTTTGCAGAAAACTTCATCCGCGTCTACCAAAAGATGCATGTGCATGCTTAAAACGCGTTTTCGCACAAATGCGTGCGCGGGTGCTAAAAAGAGCAGCATCGGCATGCTTAGCACGTCGTTTGGTAGAAATCCACGTGCGCGTTCTGCCAAAAGCACCATTTGCATGCACATCTTGTGGTTTTGCAGAAAACTTCATCCGCGTCTACCAAAAGATGCATGTGCATGCTTAAAACGCGTTTTCGCACAAATCCGTGCGCGGGTGCTAAAAAGAGCAGCATCGGCATGCTTAGCACGTCGTTTGGTAGAAATCCACGTGCGCGTTCTGCCAAAAGCACCATTTGCATGCACATCTTGTGGTTTTGCAGAAAACTTCATCCGCGTCTACCAAAAGATGCATGTGCATGCTTAAAACGCGTTTTCGCACAAATGCGTGCGCGGGTGCTAAAAAGAGCAGCATCGGCATGCTTAGCACGTCGTTTGGTAGAAATCCACGTGCGCGTTCTGCCAAAAGCACCATTTGCATGCACATCTTGTGGTTTTGCAGAAAACTTCATCCGCGTCTACCAAAAGATGCATGTGCATGCTTAAAACGCGTTTTCGCACAAAGCCGTGCGCGGGTGCTAAAAAGAGCAGCATCGGCATGCTTAGCACGTCGTTTGGTAGAAATCCACGTGCGCGTTCTGCCAAAAGCACCATTTGCATGCACATTTTGTGGTGTTGCAGAAAACTTCATCCGCGTCTACGAAAAGATGCATGTGCATGCTTAAAACGCGTTTTCGCACAAATCCGTGCGCGGGTGCTAAAAAGAGCAGCATCGGCATGCTTAGCACGTCGTTTGGTAGAAATCTACGTGCGCGTTCTGCCAAAAGCACCATTTGCATGTACATCTTGTGGTTTTGCAGAAAACTTCATCCGCGTCTACCAAAAGATGCATGTGCATGCTTAAAACGCGTTTTCGCACAAATGCGTGCGCGGGTGCTAAAAAGAGCAGCATCGGCATGCTTAGCACGTCGTTTGGTAGAAATCCACGTGCGCGTTCTGCCAAAAGCACCATTTGCATGCACATCTTGTGGTTTTGCAGAAAACTTCATCCGCGTCTACCAAAAGATGCATGTGCATGCTTAAAACGCGTTTTCGCACAAATGCGTGCGCGGGTGCTAAAAAGAGCAGCATCGGCATGCATAGCACGTCGTTTGGTAGAAATCCACGTGCGCGTTCTGCAAAAAGCACCATTTGCATGCACATCTTGTGGTTTTGCAGAAAACTTCATCCGCGTCTACCAAAAGATGCATGTGCATGCTTAAAACGCGTTTTCGCACAAATGCGTGCGCGGGTGCTAAAAAGAGTAGCATCGGCATGCTTAGCACGTCGTTTGGTAGAAATCCACGTGCGCGTTCTGCAAAAAGCACCATTTGCATGCACATCTTGTGGTTTTGCAGAAAACTTCATCCACGTCTACCAAAAGATGCATGTGCATGCTTAAAACGCGTTTTCGCACAAATGCGTGCGCGGGTGCTAAAAAGAGCAGCATCGGCATGCTTAGCACGTCGTTTGGTAGAAATCCACGTGCGCGTTCTGCCAAAAGCACCATTTGCATGCACATCTTGTGGTTTTGCAGAAAACTTCATCCGCGTCTACCAAAAGATGCATGTGCATGCTTAAAACGCGTTTTCGCACAAATCCGTGCGCGGGTGCTAAAAAGAGCAGCATCGGCATGCTTAGCACGTCGTTTGGTAGAAATCCACGTGCGCGTTCTGCCAAAAGCACCATTTGCATGCACATCTTGTGGTTTTGCAGAAAACTTCATCCCCGTCTACCAAAAGATGCATGTGTATGCTTAAAACGCGTTTTCGCACAAATGCGTGCGCGGGTGCTAAAAAGAGCAGCATCGGCATGCTTAGCACGTCGTTTGGTAGAAATCCACGTGCGCGTTCTGCCAAAAGCACCATTTGCATGCACATCTTGTGGTTTTGCAGAAAACTTCATCCGCATCTACCAAAAGATGCATGTGCATGCTTAAAATGCGGTTTCGCACAAATCCGTGCGCGGGTGCTAAAAAGAGCAGCATCGGCATGCTTCGCACGTCGTTTGGTAGAAATCCACGTGCGCGTTCTGCCAAAAGCACCATTTGCATGCACATATTGTGGTTTTGCAGAAAACTTCATCCGCGCCTACCAAAAGATGCATGTGCATGCTTAAAACGCGTTTTCGCACAAATGCGTGCGCGGGTGCTAAAAAGAGCAGCATCGGCATGCTTAGCACGTCGTTTGGTAGAAATCCACGTGCGCGTTCTGCCAAAAGCACCATTTGCATGCACATCTTGTGGTTTTGCAGAAAACTTCATCCGCGTCTACCAAAAGATGCATGTGCATGCTTAAAACGCGTTTTCGAACAAATCCGTGCGCGGGTGCTAAAAAGAGCAGCATCGGCAAGCTTAGCACGTCGTTTGGTAGAAATCCACGTGCGCGTTCTGCAAAAAGCACCATTTGCATGCACATCTTGTGGTTTTGCAGAAAACTTCATCCGCGTCTACCAAAAGATGCATGTGCATGCTTAAAACGCGTTTTCGCACAAATGCGTGCGCGGGTGCTAAAAAGAGCAGCATCGGCATGCTTAGCACGTCGTTTGGTAGAAATCCACGTGCGCGTTCTGCAAAGAGCACCATTTGCATGCACATCTTGTGGTTTTGCAGAAAACTTCATCCGCGTCTACCAAAAGATGCATGTGCATGCTTAAAACGCGTTTTCGCACAAATGCGTGCGCGGGTGCTAAAAAGAGCAGCATCGGCATGCTTAGCACGTCGTTTGGAAGAAATCCACGTGCGCGTTCTGCCAAAAGCACCATTTGCATGCACATCTTGTGGTTTTGCAGAAAACTTCATCCGCGTCTACCAAAAGATGCATGTGCATGCTTAAAACGCGTTTTCGCACAAATCCGTGCGCGGGTGCTAAAAAGAGCAGCATCGGCATGCTTAGCACGTCGTTTGGTAGAAATCCACGTGCGCGTTCTGCCAAAAGCACCATTTGCATGCACATCTTGTGGTTTTGCAGAAAACTTCATCCGCGTCTACCAAAAGATGCATGTGTATGCTTAAAACGCGTTTTCGCACAAATGCGTGCGCGGGTGCTAAAAAGAGCAGCATCGGCATGCTTAGCACGTCGTTTGGTAGAAATCCACGTGCGCGTTCTGCCAAAAGCACCATTTGCATGCACATCTTGTGGTTTTGCAGAAAACTTCATCCGCGTCTACCAAAAGATGCATGTGCATGCTTAAAACGCGTTTTCGCACAAATCCGTGCGCGGGTGCTAAAAAGAGCAGCATCGGCATGCTTAGCACGTCGTTTGGTAGAAATCCACGTGCGCGTTCGGCCAAAAGCACCATTTGCATGCACATCTTGTGGTTTTGCAGAAAACTTCATCCGCGTCTACCAAAAGATGCATGTGCATGCTTAAAACGCGTTTTCGCACAAATGCGTGCGCGGGTGCTAAAAAGAGCAGCATCGGCATGCTTAGCACGTCGTTTGGTAGAAATCCACGTGCGCGTTCTGCCAAAAGCACCATTTGCATGCACATCTTGTGGTTTTGCAGAAAACTTCATCCGCGTCTACCAAAAGATGCATGTGCATGCTTAAAACGCGTTTTCGCACAAATCCGTGCGCGGGTGCTAAAAAGAGCAGCATCGGCATGCTTAGCACGTCGTTTGGTAGAAATCCACGTGCGCGTTCTGCCAAAAGCACCATTTGCATGCACATCTTGTGGTTTTGCAGAAAACTTCATCCGCGTCTACCAAAAGACGCATGTGCATGCTTAAAACGCGTTTTCGCACAAATTCGTGCGCGGGTGCTAAAAAGAGCAGCATCGGCATGCTTAGCACGTCGTTTGGTAGACATCCACGTGCGCGTTCTGCAAAAAGCACCATTTGCATGCACATCTTGTGGTTTTGCAGAAAACTTCATCCGCGTCTACCAAAAGATGCATGTGCATGCTTAAAACGCGTTTTCGCACAAATGCGTGCGCGGGTGCTAAAAAGAGTAGCATCGGCACGCTTAGCACGTCGTTTGGTAGAAATCCACGTGCGCGTTCTGCAAAAAGCACCATTTGCATGCACATCTTGTGGTTTTGCAGAAAACTTCATCCGCGTCTACCAAAAGATGCATGTGCATGCTTAAAAACGCGTTTTCGCACAAATGCGTGCGCGGGTGCTAAAAAGAGCAGCATCGGCATGCTTAGCACGTCGTTTGGTAGAAATCCACGTGCGCGTTCTGCCAAAAGCACCATTTGCATGCACATCTTGTGGTTTTGCAGAAAACTTCATCCGCGTCTACCAAAAGATGCATGTGCATGCTTAAAACGCGTTTTCGCACAAATCCGTGCGCGGGTGCTAAAAAGAGCAGCATCGGCATGCTTAGCACGTCGTTTGGTAGAAATCCACGTGCGCGTTCTGCCAAAAGCACCATTTGCATGCACATCTTGTGGTTTTGCAGAAAACTTCATCCGCGTCTACCAAAAGATGCATGTGCATGCTTAAAACGCGTTTTCGCACAAAGCCGTGCGCGGGTGCTAAAAAGAGCAGCATCGGCATGCTTAGCACGTCGTTTGGTAGAAATCCACGTGCGCGTTCTGCCAAAAGCACCATTTGCATGCACATTTTGTGGTTTTGCAGAAAACTTCATCCGCGTCTACCAAAAGATGCATGTGCATGCTTAAAACGCGTTTTCGCACAAATCCGTGCGCGGGTGCTAAAAAGAGCAGCATCGGCATGCTTAGCACGTCGTTTGGTAGAAATCTACGTGCGCGTTCTGCCAAAAGCACAATTTGCATGTACATCTTGTGGTTTTGCAGAAAACTTCATCCGCGTCTACCAAAAGATGCATGTGCATGCTTAAAACGCGTTTTCGCACAAATGCGTGCGCGGGTGCTGAAAAGAGCAGCATCGGCATGCTTAGCACGTCGTTTGGTAGAAATCCACGTGCGCGTTCTGCCAAAAGCACCATTTGTATGCACATCTTGTGGTTTTGCAGAAAACTTCATCCGCGTCTACCAAAAGATGCATGTGCATGCTTAAAACGCGTTTTCGCACAAATGCGTGCGCGGGTGCTAAAAAGAGCAGCATCGGCATGCATAGCACGTCGTTTGGTAGAAATCCACGTGCGCGTTCTGCAAAAAGCACCATTTGCATGCACATCTTGTGGTTTTGCAGAAAACTTCATCCGCGTCTACCAAAAGATGCATGTGCATGCTTAAAACGCGTTTTCGCACAAATGCGTGCGCGGGTGCTAAAAAGAGTAGCATCGGCATGCTTAGCACGTCGTTTGGTAGAAATCCACGTGCGCGTTCTGCAAAAAGCACCATTTGCATGCACATCTTGTGGTTTTGCAGAAAACTTCATCCGCGTCTACCAAAAGATGCATGTGCATGCTTAAAACGCGTTTTCGCACAAATGCGTGCGCGGGTGCTAAAAAGAGCAGCATCGGCATGCTTAGCACGTCGTTTGGTAGAAATCCACGTGCGCGTTCTGCCAAAAGCACCATTTGCATGCACATCTTGTGGTTTTGCAGAAAACTTCATCCGCGTGTACCAAAAGATGCATGTGCATGCTTAAAACGCGTTTTCGCACAAATCCGTGCGCGGGTGCTAAAAAGAGCAGCATCGGCATGCTTAGCACGTCGTTTGGTAGAAATCCACGTGCGCGTTCTGCCAAAAGCACCATTTGCATGCACATCTTGTGGTTTTGCAGAAAACTTCATCCGCGTCTACCAAAAGATGCATGTGTATGCTTAAAACGCGTTTTCGCACAAATCCGTGCGCGGGTGCTAAAAAGAGCAGCATCGGCATGCTTAGCACGTCGTTTGGTAGAAATCCACGTGCGCGTTCTGCCAAAAGCACCAATTGCATGCACATCTTGTGGTTTTGCAGAAAACTTCATCCGCGTCTACCAAAAGATGCATGTGCATGCTTAAAACGCGTTTTCGCACAAATGCGTGCGCGGGTGCTAAAAAGAGCAGCATCGGCATGCTTAGCACGTCGTTTGGTAGAAATCCACGTGCGCGTTCTGCCAAAAGCACCATTTGCATGCACATCTTGTGGTTTTGCAGAAAACTTCATCCGCGTCTACCAAAAGATGCATGTGCATGCTTAAAACGCGTTTTCGCACAAAGCCGTGCGCGGGTGCTAAAAAGAGCAGCATCGGCATGCTTAGCACGTCGTTTGGTAGAAATCCACGTGCGCGTTCTGCCAAAAGCACCATTTGCATGCACATTTTGTGGTTTTGCAGAAAACTTCATCCGCGTCTACCAAAAGATGCATGTGCATGCTTAAAACGCGTTTTCGCACAAATCCGTGCGCGGGTGCTAAAAAGAGCAGCATCGGCATGCTTAGCACGTCGTTTGGTAGAAATCTACGTGCGCGTTCTGCCAAAAGCACAATTTGCATGTACATCTTGTGGTTTTGCAGAAAACTTCATCCGCGTCTACCAAAAGATGCATGTGCATGCTTAAAACGCGTTTTCGCACAAATGCGTGCGCGGGTGCTAAAAAGAGCAGCATCGGCATGCTTAGCACGTCGTTTGGTAGAAATCCACGTGCGCGTTCTGCCAAAAGCACCATTTGCATGCACATCTTGTGGTTTTGCAGAAAACTTCATCCGCGTGTACCAAAAGATGCATGTGCATGCTTAAAACGCGTTTTCGCACAAATCCGTGCGCGGGTGCTAAAAAGAGCAGCATCGGCATGCTTAGCACGTCGTTTGGTAGAAATCCACGTGCGCGTTCTGCCAAAAGCACCATTTGCATGCACATCTTGTGGTTTTGCAGAAAACTTCATCCGCGTCTACCAAAAGATGCATGTGTATGCTTAAAACGCGTTTTCGCACAAATCCGTGCGCGGGTGCTAAAAAGAGCAGCATCGGCATGCTTAGCACGTCGTTTGGTAGAAATCCACGTGCGCGTTCTGCCAAAAGCACCATTTGCATGCACATTTTGTGGTTTTGCAGAAAACTTCATCCGCGTCTACCAAAAGATGCATGTGCATGCTTAAAACGCGTTTTCGCACAAATCCGTGCGCGGGTGCTAAAAAGAGCAGCATCGGCATGCTTAGCACGTCGTTTGGTAGAAATCTACGTGCGCGTTCTGCCAAAAGCACAATTTGCATGTACATCTTGTGGTTTTGCAGAAAACTTCATCCGCGTGTACCAAAAGATGCATGTGCATGCTTAAAACGCGTTTTCGCACAAATGCGTGCGCGGGTGCTAAAAAGAGCAGCATCGGCATGCTTAGCACGTCGTTTGGTAGAAATCCACGTGCGCGTTCTGCCAAAAGCACCATTTGCATGCACATCTTGTGGTTTTGCAGAAAACTTCATCCGCGTGTACCAAAAGATGCATGTGCATGCTTAAAACGCGTTTTCGCGCAAATCCGTGCGCGGGTGCTAAAAAGAGCAGCATCGGCATGCTTAGCACGTCGTTTGGTAGAAATCCACGTGCGCGTTCTGCCAAAAGCACCATTTGCATGCACATCTTGTGGTTTTGCAGAAAACTTCATCCGCGTCTACCAAAAGATGCATGTGTATGCTTAAAACGCGTTTTCGCACAAATCCGTGCGCGGGTGCTAAAAAGAGCAGCATCGGCATGCTTAGCACGTCGTTTGGTAGAAATCCACGTGCGCGTTCTGCCAAAAGCACCAATTGCATGCACATCTTGTGGTTTTGCAGAAAACTTCATCCGCGTCTACCAAAAGATGCATGTGCATGCTTAAAACGCGTTTTCGCACAAATGCGTGCGCGGGTGCTAAAAAGAGCAGCATCGGCATGCTTAGCACGTCGTTTGGTAGAAATCCACGTGCGCGTTCTGCCAAAAGCACCATTTGCATGCACATCTTGTGGTTTTGCAGAAAACTTCATCCGCGTCTACCAAAAGATGCATGTGCATGCTTAAAACGCGTTTTCGCACAAAGCCGTGCGCGGGTGCTAAAAAGAGCAGCATCGGCATGCTTAGCACGTCGTTTGGTAGAAATCCACGTGCGCGTTCTGCCAAAAGCACCATTTGCATGCACATTTTGTGGTTTTGCAGAAAACTTCATCCGCGTCTACCAAAAGATGCATGTGCATGCTTAAAACGCGTTTTCGCACAAATCCGTGCGCGGGTGCTAAAAAGAGCAGCATCGGCATGCTTAGCACGTCGTTTGGTAGAAATCTACGTGCGCGTTCTGCCAAAAGCACAATTTGCATGTACATCTTGTGGTTTTGCAGAAAACTTCATCCGCGTCTACCAAAAGATGCATGTGCGTGCTTAAAACGCGTTTTCGCACAAATGCGTGCGCGGGTGCTAAAAAGAGCAGCATCGGCATGCTTAGCACGTCGTTTGGTAGAAATCCACGTGCGCGTTCTGCCAAAAGCACCATTTGCATGCACATCTTGTGGTTTTGCAGAAAACTTCATACGCGTCTACCAAAAGATGCATGTGCATGCTTAAAACGCGTTTTCGCACAAATGCGTGCGCGGGTGCTAAAAAGAGCAGCATCGGCATGCATAGCACGTCGTTTGGTAGAAATCCACGTGCGCGTTCTGCAAAAAGCACCATTTGCATGCACATCTTGTGGTTTTGCAGAAAACTTCATCCGCGTCTACCAAAAGATGCATGTGCATGCTTAAAACGCGTTTTCGCACAAATCCGTGCGCGGGTGCTAAAAAGAGCAGCATCGGCATGCTTAGCACGTCGTTTGGTAGAAATCCACGTGCGCGTTCTGCAAAAAGCACCATTTGCATGCACATCTTGTGGTTTTGCAGAAAACTTCATCCGCGTCTACCAAAAGATACATGTGCATGCTTAAAACGCGTTTTCGCACAAATGCGTGCGCGGGTGCTAAAAAGAGTAGCATCGGCATGCTTAGCACGTCGTTTGGTAGAAATCCACGTGCGCGTTCTGCAAAAAGCACCATTTGCATGCACATCTTGTGGTTTTGCAGAAAACTTCATCCGCGTCTACCAAAAGATGCATGTGCATGCTTAAAACGCGTTTTCGCACAAATGCGTGCGCGGGTGCTAAAAAGAGCAGCATCGGCATGCTTAGCACGTCGTTTGGTAGAAATCCACGTGCGCGTTCTGCCAAAAGCACCATTTGCATGCACATCTTGTGGTTTTGCAGAAAACTTCATCCGCGTCTACCAAAAGATGCATGTGCATGCTTAAAACGCGTTTTCGCACAAATCCGTGCGCGGGTGCTAAAAAGAGCAGCATCGGCATGCTTAGCACGTCGTTTGGTAGAAATCCACGTGCGCGTTCTGCCAAAAGCACCATTTGCATGCACATCTTGTGGTTTTGCAGAAAACTTCATCCGCGTCTACCAAAAGATGCATGTGCATGCTTAAAACGCGTTTTCGCACAAATGCGTGCGCGGGTGCTAAAAAGAGCAGCATCGGCATGCTTAGCACGTCGTTTGGTAGAAATCCACGTGCGCGTTCTGCCAAAAGCACCATTTGCATGCACATCTTGTGGTTTTGCAGAAAACTTCATCCGCGTCTACCAAAAGATGCATGTGCATGCTTAAAACGCGTTTTCGCACAAAGCCGTGCGCGGGTGCTAAAAAGAGCAGCATCGGCATGCTTAGCACGTCGTTTGGTAGAAATCCACGTGCGCGTTCTGCCAAAAGCACCATTTGCATGCACATTTTGTGGTTTTGCAGAAAACTTCATCCGCGTCTACCAAAAGATGCATGTGCATGCTTAAAACGCGTTTTCGCACAAATCCGTGCGCGGGTGCTAAAAAGAGCAGCATCGGCATGCTTAGCACGTCGTTTGGTAGAAATCTACGTGCGCGTTCTGCCAAAAGCACCATTTGCATGTACATCTTGTGGTTTTGCAGAAAACTTCATCCGCGTCTACCAAAAGATGCATGTGCATGCTTAAAACGCGTTTTCGCACAAATGCGTGCGCGGGTGCTAAAAAGAGCAGCATCGGCATGCTTAGCACGTCGTTTGGTAGAAATCCACGTGCGCGTTCTGCCAAAAGCACCATTTGCATGCACATCTTGTGGTTTTGCAGAAAACTTCATCCGCGTCTACCAAAAGATGCATGTGCATGCTTAAAACGCGTTTTCGCACAAATGCGTGCGCGGGTGCTAAAAAGAGCAGCATCGGCATGCATAGCACGTCGTTTGGTAGAAATCCACGTGCGCGTTCTGCAAAAAGCACCATTTGCATGCACATCTTGTGGTTTTGCAGAAAACTTCATCCGCGTCTACCAAAAGATGCATGTGCATGCTTAAAACGCGTTTTCGCACAAATGCGTGCGCGGGTGCTAAAAAGAGTAGCATCGGCATGCTTAGCACGTCGTTTGGTAGAAATCCACGTGCGCGTTCTGCAAAAAGCACCATTTGCATGCACATCTTGTGGTTTTGCAGAAAACTTCATCCGCGTCTACCAAAAGATGCATGTGCATGCTTAAAACGCGTTTTCGCACAAATGCGTGCGCGGGTGCTAAAAAGAGCAGCATCGGCATGCTTAGCACGTCGTTTGGTAGAAATCCACGTGCGCGTTCTGCCAAAAGCACCATTTGCATGCACATCTTGTGGTTTTGCAGAAAACTTCATCCGCGTCTACCAAAAGATGCATGTGCATGCTTAAAACGCGTTTTCGCACAAATCCGTGCGCGGGTGCTAAAAAGAGCAGCATCGGCATGCTTAGCACGTCGTTTGGTAGAAATCCACGTGCGCGTTCTGCCAAAAGCACCATTTGCATGCACATCTTGTGGTTTTGCAGAAAACTTCATCCGCGTCTACCAAAAGATGCATGTGTATGCTTAAAACGCGTTTTCGCACAAATGCGTGCGCGGGTGCTAAAAAGAGCAGCATCGGCATGCTTAGCACGTCGTTTGGTAGAAATCCACGTGCGCGTTCTGCCAAAAGCACCATTTGCATGCACATCTTGTGGTTTTGCAGAAAACTTCATCCGCGTCTACCAAAAGATGCATGTGCATGCTTAAAATGCGGTTTCGCACAAATCCGTGCGCGGGTGCTAAAAAGAGCAGCATCGGCATGCTTAGCACGTCGTTTGGTAGAAATCCACGTGCGCGTTCTGCCAAAAGCACCATTTGCATGCACATATTGTGGTTTTGCAGAAAACTTCATCCGCGTCTACCAAAAGATGCATGTGCATGCTTAAAACGCGTTTTCGCACAAATGCGTGCGCGGGTGCTAAAAAGAGCAGCATCGGCATGCTTAGCACGTCGTTTGGTAGAAATCCACGTGCGCGTTCTGCCAAAAGCACCATTTGCATGCACATCTTGTGGTTTTGCAGAAAACTTCATCCGCGTCTATCAAAAGATGCATGTGCATGCTTAAAACGCGTTTTCGCACAAATCCGTGCGCGGGTGCTAAAAAGAGCAGCATCGGCAAGCTTAGCACGTCGTTTGGTAGAAATCCACGTGCGCGTTCTGCAAAAAGCACCATTTGCATGCACATCTTGTGGTTTTGCAGAAAAATTCATCCGCGTCTACCAAAAGATGCATGTGCATGCTTAAAACGCGTTTTCGCACAAATGCGTGCGCGGGTGCTAAAAAGAGCAGCATCGGCATGCTTAGCACGTCGTTTGGTAGAAATCCACGTGCGCGTTCTGCAAAGAGCACCATTTGCATGCACATCTTGTGGTTTTGCAGAAAACTTCATCCGCGTCTACCAAAAGATGCATGTGCATGCTTAAAACGCGTTTTCGCACAAATGCGTGCGCGGGTGCTAAAAAGAGCATCATCGGCATGCTTAGCACGTCGTTTGGAAGAAATCCACGTGCGCGTTCTGCCAAAAGCACCATTTGCATGCACATCTTGTGGTTTTGCAGAAAACTTCATCCGCGTCTACCAAAAGATGCATGTGCATGCTTAAAACGCGTTTTCGCACAAATCCGTGCGCGGGTGCTAAAAAGAGCAGCATCGGCATGCTTAGCACGTCGTTTGGTAGAAATCCACGTGCGCGTTCTGCCAAAAGCACCATTTGCATGCACATATTGTGGTTTTGCAGAAAACTTCATCCGCGTCTACCAAAAGATGCATGTGTATGCTTAAAACGCGTTTTCGCACAAATGCGTGCGCGGGTGCTAAAAAGAGCAGCATCGGCATGCTTAGCACGTCGTTTGTTAGAAATCCACGTGCGCGTTCTGCCAAAAGCACCATTTGCATGCACATCTTGTGGTTTTGCAGAAAACTTCATCCGCGTCTACCAAAAGATGCATGTGCATGCTTAAAATGCGGTTTCGCACAAATCCGTGCGCGGGTGCTAAAAAGAGCAGCATCGGCATGCTTAGCACGTCGTTTGGTAGAAATCCACGTGCGCGTTCTGCCAAAAGCACCATTTGCATGCACATATTGTGGTTTTGCAGAAAACTTCATCCGCGTCTACCAAAAGATGCATGTGCATGCTTAAAACGCGTTTTTGCACAAATCCGTGCGCGGGTGCTAAAAAGAGCAGCATCGGCATGCTTAGCACGTCGTTTGGTAGAAATCCACGTGCGCGTTCTGCCAAAAGCACCATTTGCATGCACATCTTGTGGTTTTGCAGAAAACTTCATCCGCGTCTACCAAAAGATGCATGTGCATGCTTAAAACGCGTTTTCGCACAAATGCGTGCGCGGGTGCTAAAAAGAGCAGCATCGGCATGCATAGCACGTCGTTTGGTAGAAATCCACGTGCGCGTTCTGCAAAAAGCACCATTTGCATGCACATCTTGTGGTTTTGCAGAAAACTTCATCCGCGTCTACCAAAAGATGCATGTGCATGCTTAAAACGCGTTTTCGCACAAATGCGTGCGCGGGTGCTAAAAAGAGTAGCATCGGCATGCTTAGCACGTCGTTTGGTAGAAATCCACGTGCGCGTTCTGCAAAAAGCACCATTTGCATGCACATCTTGTGGTTTTGCAGAAAACTTCATCCGCGTCTACCAAAAGATGCATGTGCATGCTTAAAACGCGTTTTCGCACAAATGCGTGCGCGGGTGCTAAAAAGAGCAGCATCGGCATGCTTAGCACGTCGTTTGGTAGAAATCCACGTGCGCGTTCTGCCAAAAGCACCATTTGCATGCACATCTTGTGGTTTTGCAGAAAACTTCATCCGCGTCTACCAAAAGATGCATGTGCATGCTTAAAACGCGTTTTCGCACAAATCCGTGCGCGGGTGCTAAAAAGAGCAGCATCGGCATGCTTAGCACGTCGTTTGGTAGAAATCCACGTGCGCGTTCTGCCAAAAGCACCATTTGCATGCACATCTTGTGGTTTTGCAGAAAACTTCATCCGCGTCTACCAAAATATGCATGTGTATGCTTAAAACGCGTTTTCGCACAAATGCGTGCGCGGGTGCTAAAAAGAGCAGCATCGGCATGCTTAGCACGTCGTTTGGTAGAAATCCACGTGCGCGTTCTGCCAAAAGCACCATTTGCATGCACATCTTGTGGTTTTGCAGAAAACTTCATCCGCGTCTACCAAAAGATGCATGTGCATGCTTAAAATGCGGTTTCGCACAAATCCGTGCGCGGGTGCTAAAAAGAGCAGCATCGGCATGCTTAGCACGTCGTTTGGTAGAAATCCACGTGCGCGTTCTGCAAAAAGCACCATTTGCATGCACATCTTGTGGTTTTGCAGAAAACTTCATCCGCGTCTACCAAAAGATGCATGTGCATGCTTAAAACGCGTTTTCGCACAAATGCGTGCGCGGGTGCTAAAAAGAGTAGCATCGGCATGCTTAGCACGTCGTTTGGTAGAAATCCACGTGCGCGTTCTGCAAAAAGCACCATTTGCATGCACATCTTGTGGTTTTGCAGAAAACTTCATCCGCGTCTACCAAAAGATGCATGTGCATGCTTAAAACGCGTTTTCGCACAAATGCGTGCGCGGGTGCTAAAAAGAGCAGCATCGGCATGCTTAGCACGTCGTTTGGTAGAAATCCACGTGCGCGTTCTGCCAAAAGCACCATTTGCATGCACATCTTGTGGTTTTGCAGAAAACTTCATCCGCGTCTACCAAAAGATGCATGTGCATGCTTAAAACGCGTTTTCGCACAAATCCGTGCGCGGGTGCTAAAAAGAGCAGCATCGGCATGCTTAGCACGTCGTTTGGTAGAAATCCACGTGCGCGTTCTGCCAAAAGCACCATTTGCATGCACATCTTGTGGTTTTGCAGAAAACTTCATCCGCGTCTACCAAAAGATGCATGTGTATGCTTAAAACGCGTTTTCGCACAAATGCGTGCGCGGGTGCTAAAAAGAGCAGCATCGGCATGCTTAGCACGTCGTTTGGTAGAAATCCACGTGCGCGTTCTGCCAAAAGCACCATTTGCATGCACATCTTGTGGTTTTGCAGAAAACTTCATCCGCGTCTACCAAAAGATGCATGTGCATGCTTAAAATGCGGTTTCGCACAAATCCGTGCGCGGGTGCTAAAAAGAGCAGCATCGGCATGCTTAGCACGTCGTTTGGTAGAAATCCACGTGCGCGTTCTGCCAAAAGCACCATTTGCATGCACATATTGTGGTTTTGCAGAAAACTTCATCCGCGTCTACCAAAAGATGCATGTGCATGCTTAAAACGCGTTTTCGCACAAATGCGTGCGCGGGTGCTAAAAAGAGCAGCATCGGCATGCTTAGCACGTCGTTTGGTAGAAATCCACGTGCGCGTTCTGCCAAAAGCACCATTTGCATGCACATCTTGTGGTTTTGCAGAAAACTTCATCCGCGTCTATCAAAAGATGCATGTGCATGCTTAAAACGCGTTTTCGCACAAATCCGTGCGCGGGTGCTAAAAAGAGCAGCATCGGCAAGCTTAGCACGTCGTTTGGTAGAAATCCACGTGCGCGTTCTGCAAAAAGCACCATTTGCATGCACATCTTGTGGTTTTGCAGAAAAATTCATCCGCGTCTACCAAAAGATGCATGTGCATGCTTAAAACGCGTTTTCGCACAAATGCGTGCGCGGGTGCTAAAAAGAGCAGCATCGGCATGCTTAGCACGTCGTTTGGTAGAAATCCACGTGCGCGTTCTGCAAAGAGCACCATTTGCATGCACATCTTGTGGTTTTGCAGAAAACTTCATCCGCGTCTACCAAAAGATGCATGTGCATGCTTAAAACGCGTTTTCGCACAAATGCGTGCGCGGGTGCTAAAAAGAGCATCATCGGCATGCTTAGCACGTCGTTTGGAAGAAATCCACGTGCGCGTTCTGCCAAAAGCACCATTTGCATGCACATCTTGTGGTTTTGCAGAAAACTTCATCCGCGTCTACCAAAAGATGCATGTGCATGCTTAAAACGCGTTTTCGCACAAATCCGTGCGCGGGTGCTAAAAAGAGCAGCATCGGCATGCTTAGCACGTCGTTTGGTAGAAATCCACGTGCGCGTTCTGCCAAAAGCACCATTTGCATGCACATATTGTGGTTTTGCAGAAAACTTCATCCGCGTCTACCAAAAGATGCATGTGTATGCTTAAAACGCGTTTTCGCACAAATGCGTGCGCGGGTGCTAAAAAGAGCAGCATCGGCATGCTTAGCACGTCGTTTGTTAGAAATCCACGTGCGCGTTCTGCCAAAAGCACCATTTGCATGCACATCTTGTGGTTTTGCAGAAAACTTCATCCGCGTCTACCAAAAGATGCATGTGCATGCTTAAAATGCGGTTTCGCACAAATCCGTGCGCGGGTGCTAAAAAGAGCAGCATCGGCATGCTTAGCACGTCGTTTGGTAGAAATCCACGTGCGCGTTCTGCCAAAAGCACCATTTGCATGCACATATTGTGGTTTTGCAGAAAACTTCATCCGCGTCTACCAAAAGATGCATGTGCATGCTTAAAACGCGTTTTTGCACAAATCCGTGCGCGGGTGCTAAAAAGAGCAGCATCGGCATGCTTAGCACGTCGTTTGGTAGAAATCCACGTGCGCGTTCTGCCAAAAGCACCATTTGCATGCACATCTTGTGGTTTTGCAGAAAACTTCATCCGCGTCTACCAAAAGATGCATGTGCATGCTTAAAACGCGTTTTCGCACAAATGCGTGCGCGGGTGCTAAAAAGAGCAGCATCGGCATGCATAGCACGTCGTTTGGTAGAAATCCACGTGCGCGTTCTGCAAAAAGCACCATTTGCATGCACATCTTGTGGTTTTGCAGAAAACTTCATCCGCGTCTACCAAAAGATGCATGTGCATGCTTAAAACGCGTTTTCGCACAAATGCGTGCGCGGGTGCTAAAAAGAGTAGCATCGGCATGCTTAGCACGTCGTTTGGTAGAAATCCACGTGCGCGTTCTGCAAAAAGCACCATTTGCATGCACATCTTGTGGTTTTGCAGAAAACTTCATCCGCGTCTACCAAAAGATGCATGTGCATGCTTAAAACGCGTTTTCGCACAAATGCGTGCGCGGGTGCTAAAAAGAGCAGCATCGGCATGCTTAGCACGTCGTTTGGTAGAAATCCACGTGCGCGTTCTGCCAAAAGCACCATTTGCATGCACATCTTGTGGTTTTGCAGAAAACTTCATCCGCGTCTACCAAAAGATGCATGTGCATGCTTAAAACGCGTTTTCGCACAAATCCGTGCGCGGGTGCTAAAAAGAGCAGCATCGGCATGCTTAGCACGTCGTTTGGTAGAAATCCACGTGCGCGTTCTGCCAAAAGCACCATTTGCATGCACATCTTGTGGTTTTGCAGAAAACTTCATCCGCGTCTACCAAAATATGCATGTGTATGCTTAAAACGCGTTTTCGCACAAATGCGTGCGCGGGTGCTAAAAAGAGCAGCATCGGCATGCTTAGCACGTCGTTTGGTAGAAATCCACGTGCGCGTTCTGCCAAAAGCACCATTTGCATGCACATCTTGTGGTTTTGCAGAAAACTTCATCCGCGTCTACCAAAAGATGCATGTGCATGCTTAAAATGCGGTTTCGCACAAATCCGTGCGCGGGTGCTAAAAAGAGCAGCATCGGCATGCTTAGCACGTCGTTTGGTAGAAATCCACGTGCGCGTTCTGCAAAAAGCACCATTTGCATGCACATCTTGTGGTTTTGCAGAAAACTTCATCCGCGTCTACCAAAAGATGCATGTGCATGCTTAAAACGCGTTTTCGCACAAATGCGTGCGCGGGTGCTAAAAAGAGTAGCATCGGCATGCTTAGCACGTCGTTTGGTAGAAATCCACGTGCGCGTTCTGCAAAAAGCACCATTTGCATGCACATCTTGTGGTTTTGCAGAAAACTTCATCCGCGTCTACCAAAAGATGCATGTGCATGCTTAAAACGCGTTTTCGCACAAATGCGTGCGCGGGTGCTAAAAAGAGCAGCATCGGCATGCTTAGCACGTCGTTTGGTAGAAATCCACGTGCGCGTTCTGCCAAAAGTACCATTTGCATGCACATCTTGTGGTTTTGCAGAAAACTTCATCCGCGTCTACCAAAAGATGCATGTGCATGCTTAAAACGCGTTTTCGCACAAATCCGTGCGCGGGTGCTAAAAAGAGCAGCATCGGCATGCTTAGCACGTCGTTTGGTAGAAATCCACGTGCGCGTTCTGCCAAAAGCACCATTTGCATGCACATCTTGTGGTTTTGCAGAAAACTTCATCCGCGTCTACCAAAAGATGAGTGTGTATGCTTAAAACGCGTTTTCGCACAAATGCGTGCGCGGGTGCTAAAAAGAGCAGCATCGGCATGCTTAGCACGTCGTTTGGTAGAAATCCACGTGCGCGTTCTGCCAAAAGCACCATTTGCATGCACATCTTGTGGTTTTGCAGAAAACTTCATCCGCGTCTACCAAAAGATGCATGTGCATGCTTAAAATGCGGTTTCGCACAAATCCGTGCGCGGGTGCTAAAAAGAGCAGCATCGGCATGCTTAGCACGTCGTTTGGTAGAAATCCACGTGCGCGTTCTGCCAAAAGCACCATTTGCATGCACATATTGTGGTTTTGCAGAAAACTTCATCCGCGTCTACCAAAAGATGCATGTGCATGCTTAAAACGCGTTTTCGCACAAATGCGTGCGCGGGTGCTAAAAAGAGCAGCATCGGCATGCTTAGCACGTCGTTTGGTAGAAATCCACGTGCGCGTTCTGCCAAAAGCACCATTTGCATGCACATCTTGTGGTTTTGCAGAAAACTTCATCCGCGTCTATCAAAAGATGCATGTGCATGCTTAAAACGCGTTTTCGCACAAATCCGTGCGCGGGTGCTAAAAAGAGCAGCATCGGCAAGCTTAGCACGTCGTTTGGTAGAAATCCACGTGCGCGTTCTGCAAAAAGCACCATTTGCATGCACATCTTGTGGTTTTGCAGAAAACTTCATCCGCGTCTACCAAAAGATGCATGTGCATGCTTAAAACGCGTTTTCGCACAAATGCGTGCGCGGGTGCTAAAAAGAGCAGCATCGGCATGCTTAGCACGTCGTTTGGTAGAAATCCACGTGCGCGTTCTGCAAAGAGCACCATTTGCATGCACATCTTGTGGTTTTGCAGAAAACTTCATCCGCGTCTACCAAAAGATGAGTGTGTATGCTTAAAACGCGTTTTCGCACAAATGCGTGCGCGGGTGCTAAAAAGAGCAGCATCGGCATGCTTAGCACGTCGTTTGGTAGAAATCCACGTGCGCGTTCTGTCAAAAGCACCATTTGCATGCACATCTTGTGGTTTTGCAGAAAACTTCATCCGCGTCTACCAAAAGATGCATGTGCATGCTTAAAATGCGGTTTCGCACAAATCCGTGCGCGGGTGCTAAAAAGAGCAGCATCGGCATGCTTAGCACGTCGTTTGGTAGAAATCCACGTGCGCGTTCTGCCAAAAGCACCATTTGCATGCACATATTGTGGTTTTGCAGAAAACTTCATCCGCGTCTACCAAAAGATGCATGTGCATGCTTAAAACGCGTTTTCGCACAAATGCGTGCGCGGGTGCTAAAAAGAGCAGCATCGGCATGCTTAGCACGTCGTTTGGTAGAAATCCACGTGCGCGTTCTGCCAAAAGCACCATTTGCATGCACATCTTGTGGTTTTGCAGAAAACTTCATCCGCGTCTATCAAAAGATGCATGTGCATGCTTAAAACGCGTTTTCGCACAAATCCGTGCGCGGGTGCTAAAAAGAGCAGCATCGGCAAGCTTAGCACGTCGTTTGGTAGAAATCCACGTGCGCGTTCTGCAAAAAGCACCATTTGCATGCACATCTTGTGGTTTTGCAGAAAACTTCATCCGCGTCTACCAAAAGATGAGTGTGTATGCTTAAAACGCGTTTTCGCACAAATGCGTGCGCGGGTGCTAAAAAGAGCAGCATCGGCATGCTTAGCACGTCGTTTGGTAGAAATCCACGTGCGCGTTCTGCCAAAAGCACCATTTGCATGCACATCTTGTGGTTTTGCAGAAAACTTCATCCGCGTCTACCAAAAGATGCATGTGCATGCTTAAAATGCGGTTTCGCACAAATCCGTGCGCGGGTGCTAAAAAAAGCGGCATCGGCATGCTTAGCACGTCGTTTGGTAGAAATCCACGTGCGCGTTCTGCCAAAAGCACCATTTGCATGCACATATTGTGGTTTTGCAGAAAACTTCATCCGCGTCTACCAAAAGATGCATGTGCATGCTTAAAACGCGTTTTCGCACAAATGCGTGCGCGGGTGCTAAAAAGAGCAGCATCGGCATGCTTAGCACGTCGTTTGGTAGAAATCCACGTGCGCGTTCTGCCAAAAGCACCATTTGCATGCACATCTTGTGGTTTTGCAGAAAACTTCATCCGCGTCTATCAAAAGATGCATGTGCATGCTTAAAACGCGTTTTCGCACAAATCCGTGCGCGGGTGCTAAAAAGAGCAGCATCGGCAAGCTTAGCACGTCGTTTGGTAGAAATCCACGTGCGCGTTCTGCAAAAAGCACCATTTGCATGCACATCTTGTGGTTTTGCAGAAAACTTCATCCGCGTCTACCAAAAGATGCATGTGCATGCTTAAAACGCGTTTTCGCACAAATGCGTGCGCGGGTGCTAAAAAGAGCAGCATCGGCATGCTTAGCACGTCGTTTGGTAGAAATCCACGTGCGCGTTCTGCAAAGAGCACCATTTGCATGCACATCTTGTGGTTTTGCAGAAAACTTCATCCGCGTCTACCAAAAGATGCATGTGCATGCTTAAAACGCGTTTTCGCACAAATGCGTGCGCGGGTGCTAAAAAGAGCAGCATCGGCATGCTTAGCACGTCGTTTGGAAGAAATCCACGTGCGCGTTCTGCCAAAAGCACCATTTGCATGCACATCTTGTGGTTTTGCAGAAAACTTCATCCGCGTCTACCAAAAGATGCATGTGCATGCTTAAAACGCGTTTTCGCACAAATCCGTGCGCGGGTGCTAAAAAGAGCAGCATCGGCATGCTTAGCACGTCGTTTGGTAGAAATCCACGTGCGCGTTCTGCCAAAAGCACCATTTGCATGCAAATCTTGTGGTTTTGCAGAAAACTTCATCCGCGTCTACCAAAAGATGCATGTGTATGCTTAAAACGCGTTTTCGCACAAATGCGTGTGCGGGTGCTAAAAAGAGCAGCATCGGCATGCTTAGCACGTCGTTTGTTAGAAATCCACGTGCGCGTTCTGCCAAAAGCACCATTTGCATGCACATCTTGTGGTTTTGCAGAAAACTTCATCCGCGTCTACCAAAAGATGCATGTGCATGCTTAAAATGCGGTTTCGCACAAATCCGTGCGCGGGTGCTAAAAAGAGCAGCATCGGCATGCTTAGCACGTCGTTTGGTAGAAATCCACGTGCGCGTTCTGCCAAAAGCACCATTTGCATGCACATATTGTGGTTTTGCAGAAAACTTCATCCGCGTCTACCAAAAGATGCATGTGCATGCTTAAAACGCGTTTTTGCACAAATCCGTGCGCGGGTGCTAAAAAGAGCAGCATCGGCATGCTTAGCACGTCGTTTGGTAGAAATCCACGTGCGCGTTCTGCAAAAAGCACCATTTGCATGCACATCTTGTGGTTTTGCAGAAAACTTCATCCGCGTCTACCAAAAGATGCATGTGCATGCTTAAAACGCGTTTTCGCACAAATGCGTGCGCGGGTGCTAAAAAGAGCAGCATCGGCATGCTTAGCACGTCGTTTGGTAGAAATCCACGTGCGCGTTCTGCCAAAAGCACCATTTGCATGCACATCTTGTGGTTTTGCAGAAAACTTCATCCGCGTCTACCAAAAGATGCATGTGCATGCTTAAAACGCGTTTTCGCACAAATCCGTGCGCGGGTGCTAAAAAGAGCAGCATCGGCATGCTTAGCACGTCGTTTGGTAGAAATCCACGTGCGCGTTCTGCCAAAAGCACCATTTGCATGCACATCTTGTGGTTTTGCAGAAAACTTCATCCGCGTCTACCAAAAGATGCATGTGCATGCTTAAAACGCGTTTTCACACAAATGCGTGCGCGGGTGCTAAAAAGAGCAGCATCGGCATGCTTAGCACGTCGTTTGGTAGAAATCCACGTGCGCGTTCTGCCAAAAGCACCATTTGCATGCACATCTTGTGGTTTTGCAGAAAACTTCATCCGCGTCTACCAAAACATGCATGTGCATGCTTAAAACGCGTTTTCGCACAAATCCGTGCGCGGGTGCTAAAAAGAGCAGCATCGGCATGCTTAGCACGTCGTTTGGTAGAAATCCACGTGCGCGTTCTGCCAAAAGCACCATTTGCATTTACATCTTGTGGTTTTGCAGAAAACTTCATCCGCGTCTACCAAAAGATGCATGTGCATGCTTAAAACGCGTTTTCGCACAAATGCGTGCGCGGGTGCTAAAAAGAGCAGCATCGGCATGCTTAGCACGTCGTTTGGAAGAAATCCACGTGCGCGTTCTGCCAAAAGCACCATTTGCATGCACATCTTGTGGTTTTGCAGAAAACTTCATCCGCGTCTACCAAAAGATGCATGTGCATGCTTAAAACGCGTTTTCGCACAAATCCGTGCGCGGGTGCTAAAAAGAGCAGCATCGGCATGCTTAGCACGTCGTTTGGTAGAAATCCACGTGCGCGTTCTGCCAAAAGCACCATTTGCATGCACATCTTGTGGTTTTGCAGAAAACTTCATCCGCGTCTACCAAAAGATGCATGTGCATGCTTAAAACGCGTTTTCGCACAAATCCGTGCGCGGGTGCTAAAAAGAGCAGCATCGGCATGCTTAGCACGTCGTTTGGTAGAAATCCACGTGCGCGTTCTGCCAAAAGCACCATTTGCATGCACATCTTGTGGTTTTGCAGAAAACTTCATCCGCGTCTGCCAAAAGATGCATGTGCATGCTTAAAACGCGTTTTCGCACAAATGCGTGCGCGGGTGCTAAAAAGAACAGCATCGGCATGCTTAGCACGTCGTTTGGTAGAAATCCACGTGCGCGTTCTGCCAAAAGCACCATTTGCATGCACATCTTGTGGTTTTGCAGAAAACTTCATCCGCGTCTACCAAAAGATGCATGTGCATGCTTAAAACGCGTTTTCGCACAAATCCGTGCGCGGGTGCTAAAAAGAGCAGCATCGGCATGCTTAGCACGTCGTTTGGTAGAAATCCACGTGCGCGTTCTGCAAAAAGCACCATTTGCATGCACATCTTGTGGTTTTGCAGAAAACTTCATCCGCGTCTACCAAAAGATGCACGTGCATGCTTAAAACGCGTTTTCGCACGAATGCGTGCGCGGGTGCTAAAAAGAGTAGCATCGGCATGCTTAGCACGTCGTTTGGTAGAAATCCACGTGCGCGTTCTGCAAAAAGCACCATTTTCATGCACATCTTGTGGTTTTGCAGAAAACTTCATCCGCGTCTACCAAAAGATGCATGTGCATGCTTAAAACGCGTTTTCGCACAAATGCGTGCGCGGGTGCTAAAAAGAGCAGCATCGGCATGCTTAGCACGTCGTTTGGTAGAAATCCACGTGCGCGTTCTGCCAAAAGCACCATTTGCATGCACATCTTGTGGTTTTGCAGAAAACTTCATCCGCGTCTACCAAAAGATGCATGTGCATGCTTAAAACGCGTTTTCGCACAAATCCGTGCGCGGGTGCTAAAAAGAGCAGCATCGGCATGCTTAGCACGTCGTTTGGTAGAAATCCACGTGCGCGTTCTGCCAAAAGCACCATTTGCATGCACGTCTTGTGGTTTTGCAGAAAACTTCATCCGCGTCTACCAAAAGATGCATGTGCATGCTTAAAACGCGTTTTCGCACAAATCCGTGCGCGGGTGCTAAAAAGAGCAGCATCGGCATGCTTAGCACGTCGTTTGGTAGAAATCCACGTGCGCGTTCTGCCAAAAGCAACATTTGCATGCACATTTTGTGGTTTTTCAGAAAACTTCATCCGCGTCTACCAAAAGATGCATGTGCATGCTTAAAACGCGTTTTCGCACAAATCCGTGCGCGGGTGATAAAAAGAGCAGCATCGGCATGCTTAGCACGTCGTTTGGTAGAAATCCACGTGCGCGTTCTGCCAAAAGCACCATTTGCATGCACATCTTGTGGTTTTGCAGAAAACTTCATCCGCGTCTACCAAAAGATGCATGTGCATGCTTAAAACGCGTTTTCGCACAAATGCGTGCGCGGGTGCTAAAAAGAGCAGCATCGGCATGCTTAGCACGTCGTTTGGTAGAAATCCACGTGCGCGTTCTGCCAAAAGCAACATTTGTATGCACATCTTGTGGTTTTGCAGAAAACCTCATCCGCGTCTACCAAAAGATGCATGTGCATGCTTAAAACGCGTTTTCGCACAAATGCGTGCGCGGGTGCTAAAAAGAGCAGCATCGGCATGCTTAGCACGTCGTTTGGGTAGAAATCCACGTGCGCGTTCTGCCAAAAGCACCATTTGCATGCACATCTTGTGGTTTTGCAGAAAACTTCATCCGCGTCTACCAAAAGATGCATGTGCATGCTTAAAACGCGTTTTCGCACAAATCCGTGCGCGGGTGCTAAAAAGAGCAGCATCGGCATGCTTAGCACGTCGTTTGGTAGAAATCCACGTGCGCGTTCTGCCAAAAGCACCATTTGCATGCACATCTTGTGGTTTTGCAGAAAACTTCATCCGCGTCTACCAAAAGATGCATGTGCATGCTTAAAACGCGCTTTCGCACAAATCCGTGCGCGGGTGCTAAAAAGAGCAGCATCGGCATGCTTAGCACGTCGTTTGGTAGAAATCCACGTGCGCGTTCTGCCAAAAGCACCATTTGCATGCACATCTTGTGGTTTTGCAGAAAACTTCATCCGCGTCTACCAAAAGATGCATGTGCATGCTTAAAACGCGTTTTCGCACAAATGCGTGCGCGGGTGCTAAAAAGAGCAGCATCGGCATGCTTAGCACGTCGTTTGGTAGAAATCCACGTGCGCGTTCTGCCAAAAGCACCATTTGCATGCACATCTTGTGGTTTTGCAGAAAACTTCATCCGCGTCTACCAAAAGATGCATGTGCATGCTTAAAACGCGTTTTCGCACAAATCCGTGCGCGGGTGCTAAAAAGAGCAGCATCGGCATGCTTAGCACGTCGTTTGGTAGAAATCCACGTGCGCGTTCTGCCAAAAGCACCATTTGCATGCACATCTTGTGGTTTTGCAGAAAACTTCATCCGCGTCTACCAAAAGATGCATGTGCATGCTTAAAACGCGTTTTCGCACAAATCCGTGCGCGGGTGCTAAAAAGAGCAGCATCGGCATGCTTAGCACGTCGTTTGGTAGAAATCCACGTGCGCGTTCTGCCAAAAGCACCATTTGCATGCACATATTGTGGTTTTGCAGAAAACTTCATCCGCGTCTACCAAAAGATGCATGTGCATGCTTAAAACGCGTTTTCGCACAAATCCGTGCGCGGGTGCTAAAAAGAGCAGCATCGGCATGCTTAGCACGTCGTATGGTAGAAATCCACGTGCGCGTTCTGCCAAAAGCACCATTTGCATGCACATCTTGTGGTTTTGCAGAAAACTTCATCCGCGTCTACCAAAAGATGCATGTGCATGCTTAAAACGCGTTTTTGCACAAATCCGTGCGCGGGTGCTAAAAGAGCAGCATCGGCATGCTTAGCACGTCGTTTGGTAGAAATCCACGTGCGCGTTCTGCAAAAAGCACCATTTGCATGCACATCTTGTGGTTTTGCAGAAAACTTCATCCGCGTCTACCAAAAGATGCATGTGCATGCTTAAAACGCGTTTTCGCACAAATGCGTGCGCGGGTGCTAAAAAGAGCAGCATCGGCATGCTTAGCACGTCGTTTGGTAGAAATCCACGTGCGCGTTCTGCAAAAAGCACCATTTGCATGCACATCTTGTGGTTTTGCAGAAAACGTCATCCGCGTCTACCAAAAGATGCATGTGCATGCTTAAAACGCGTTTTCGCACAAATGCGTGCGCGGGTGCTAAAAAGAGCAGCCTCGGCATGCTTAGCACGTCATTTGGTAGAAATCCACGTGCGCGTTCTGCCAAAAGCACCATTTGCATGCACATCTTGTGGTTTTGCAGAAAACTTCATCCGCGTCTACCAAAAGATGCATGTGCATGCTTAAAACGCGTTTTCGCACAAATGCGTGCGCGGGTGCTAAAAAGAGCAGCATCGGCATGCTTAGCACGTCGTTTGGTAGAAATCCACGTGCGCGTTCTGCCAAAAGCACCATTTGCATGCACATCTTGTGGTTTTGCAGAAAACTTCATCCGCGTCTACCAAAATATGCATGTGCATGCTTAAAACGCGTTTTCGCACAAATGCGTGCGCGGGTGCTAAAAAGAGCAGCATCGGCATGCTTAGCACGTCGTTTGGTAGAAATCCACGTGCGCGTTCTGCCAAAAGCACCATTTGCATGCACATCTTGTGGTTTTGCAGAAAACTTCATCCGCGTCTACCAAAAGATGCATGTGCATGCTTAAAACGCGTTTTCGCACAAATGCGTGCGCGGGTGCTAAAAAGAGCAGCATCGGCATGCTTAGCACGTCGTTTGGTAGAAATCCACGTGCGCGTTCTGCAAAAAGCACCATTTGCATGCACATCTTGTGGTTTTGCAGAAAACTTCATCCGCGTCTACCAAAAGATGCATGTGCATGCTTAAAACGCGTTTTCGCACAAATGCGTGCGCGGGTGCTAAAAAGAGCAGCATCGGCATGCTTAGCACGTCGTTTGGTAGAAATCCACGTGCGCGTTCTGCCAAAAGCACCATTTGCATGCACATCTTGTGGTTTTGCAGAAAACTTCATCCGCGTCTACCAAAAGATGCATATGCATGCTTAAAACGCGTTTTCGCACAAATCCGTGCGCGGGTGCTAAAAAGAGCAGCATCGGCAAGCTTAGCACGTCGTTTGGTAGAAATCCACGTGCGCGTTCTGCAAAAAGCACCATTTGCATGCGCATCTTGTGGTTTTGCAGAAAACTTCATCCGCGTCTACCAAAAGATGCATGTGCATGCTTAAAACGCGTTTTCGCACAAATGCGTGCGCGGGTGCTAAAAAGAGCAGCATCGGCATGCTTAGCACGTCGTTTGGTAGAAATCCACGTGCGCGTTCTGCAAAAAGCACCATTTGCATGCCCATCTTGTGGTTTTGCAGAAAACTTCATCCGCGTCTACCAAAAGATGCATGTGCATGCTTAAAACGCGTTTTCGCACAAATGCGTGCGCGGGTGCTAAAAAGAGCAGCATCGGCATGCTTAGCACGTCGTTTGGTAGAAATCCACGTGCGCGTTCTGCCAAAAGCACCATTTGCATGCACATCTTGTGGTTTTGCAGAAAACTTCATCCGCGTCTACCAAAAGATGCTTGTGCATGCTTAAAACGCGTTTTCGCACAAATGCGTGCGCGGGCGCTAAAAAGAGCAGCATCGGCATGCTTAGCACGTCGTTTGGTAGAAATCCACGTGCGCGTTCTGCAAAAAGCACCATTTGCATGCACATCTTGTGTTTTTGCAGAAAACTTCATCCGCGTCTACCAAAAGATGCATGTGCATGCTTAAAACGCGTTTTCGCACAAATGCGTGCGCGGGTGCTAAAAAGAGCAGCATCGGCATGCTTAGCACGTCGTTTGGTAGAAATCCACGTGCGCGTTCTGTAAAAAGCACCATTTGCATGCACATCTTGTGGTTTTGCAGAAAACTTCATCCGCGTCTACCAAAAGATGCATGTGCATGCTTAAAACGCGTTTTCGCACAAATCCGTGCGCGGGTGCTAAAAAGAGCAGCATCGGCATGCTTAGCACGTCGTTTGGTAGAAATCCACGTGCGCGTTCTGCCAAAAGCACCATTTGCATGCACATGTTGTGGTTTTGCAGAAAACTTCATCCGCGTCTACCAAAAGATGCATGTGCATGCTTAAAACGCGTTTTCGCACAAATGCGTGCGCGGGTGCTAAAAAGAGCAGCATCGGCATGCTTAGCACGTCGTTTGGTAGAAATCCACGTGCGCGTTCTGTCAAAAGCACCATTTGCATGCACATCTTGTGGTTTTGCAGAAAACTTCATCCGCGTCTACCAAAAGATGCATGTGCATGCTTAAAACGCGTTTTCGCACAAATGCGTGCGCGGGTGCTAAAAAGAGCAGCATCGGCATGCTTAGCACGTCGTTTGGTAGAAATCCACGTGCGCGTTCTGCCAAAAGCACCATTTGCATGCACATCTTGTGGTTTTGCAGAAAACTTCATCCGCGTCTACCAAAAGATGCATGTGCATGCTTAAAACGCGTTTTCGCACAAATCCGTGCGCGGGTGCTAAAAAGAGCAGCATCGGCATGCTTAGCACGTCGTTTGGTAGAAATCCACGTGCGCGTTCTGCCAAAAGCACCATTTGCATGCACATCTTGTGGTTTTGCAGAAAACTTCATCCGCGTCTACCAAAAGATGCATGTGCATGCTTAAAACGCGTTTTCGCACAAATCCGGGCGCGGGTGCTAAAAAGAGCAGCATCGGCATGCTTAGCACGTCGTTTGGTAGAAGTCCACGTGCGCGTTCTGCCAAAAGCACCATTTGCATGCACATCTTGTGGTTTTGCAGAAAACTTCATCCGCGTCTACCAAAAGATGCATGTGCATGCTTAAAACGCGTTTTCGCACAAATCCGTGCGCGGGTGCTAAAAAGAGCAGCATCGGCATGCTTAGCACGTCATTTGGTAGAAATCCACGTGCGCGTTCTGCCAAAAGCACCATTTGCATGCACATCTTGTGGTTTTGCAGAAAACTTCATCCGCGTCTACCAAAAGATGCATGTGCATGCTTAAAACGCGTTTTCGCACAAATCCGTGCGCGGGTGCTAAAAAGAGCAGCATCGGCATGCTTAGCACGTCGTTTGGTAGAAATCCACGTGCGCGTTCTGCCAAAAGCACCATTTACATGCACATCTTGTGGTTTTGCAGAAAACTTCATCCGCGTCTACCAAAAGATGCATGTGCATGCTTAAAACGCGTTTTCGCACAAATCCGTGCGCGGGTGCTAAAAAGAGCTGCATCGGCATGCTTAGCACGTCGTTTGGTAGAAATCCACGTGCGCGTTCTGCCAAAAGCACCATTTGCATGCACATCTTGTGGTTTTGCAGAAAACTTCATCCGCGTCTACCAAAAGATGCATGTGCATGCTTAAAACGCGTTTTCGCACAAATGCGTGCGCGGGTGCTAAAAAGAGCAGCATCGGCATGCTTAGCACGTCGTTTGGTAGAAATCCACGTGCGCGTTCTGCCAAAAGCACCATTTGCATGCACATCTTGTGGTTTTGCAGAAAACTTCATCCGCGTCTACCAAAAGATGCATGTGCATGCTTAAAACGCGTTTTCGCACAAATCCGTGCGCGGGTGCTAAAAAGAGCAGCATCGGCATGCTTAGCACGTCGTTTGGTAGAAATCCACGTGCGCGTTCTGCCAAAAGCACCATGTGCATGCACATGTTGTGGTTTTGCAGAAAACTTCATCCGCGTCTACCAAAAGATGCATGTGCATGCTTAAAACGCGTTTTCGCACAAATGCGTGCGCGGGTGCTAAAAAGAGCAGCATCGGCATGCTTAGCACGTCGTTTGGTAGAAATCCACGTGCGCGTTCTGCCAAAAGCACCATTTGCATGCACATCTTCTGGTTTTGCAGAAAACTTCATCCGCGTCTACCAAAAGATGCATGTGCATGCTTAAAACGCGTTTTCGCACAAATGCGTGCGCGGGTGCTAAAAAGAGCAGCATCGGCATGCTTAGCACGTCGTTTGGTAGAAATCCACGTGCGCGTTCTGCCAAAAGCACCATTTGCATGCACATCTTGTGGTTTTGCAGAAAACTTCATCCGCGTCTACCAAAAGATGCATGTGCATGCTTAAAACGCGTTTTCGCACAAATGCGTGCGCGGGTGCTAAAAAGAGCAGCATCGGCATGCTTAGCACGTCGTTTGGTAGAAATCCACGTGCGCGTTCTGCCAAAAGCACCATTTGCATGCACATCTTCTGGTTTTGCAGAAAACTTCATCCGCGTCTACCAAAAGATGCATGTGCATGCTTAAAACGCGTTTTCGCACAAATGCGTGCGCGGGTGCTAAAAAGAGCAGCATCGGCATGCTTAGCACGTCGTTTGGTAGAAATCCACGTGCGCGTTCTGCCAAAAGCACCATTTGCATGCACATCTTGTGGTTTTGCAGAAAACTTCATCCGGGTCTACCAAAAGATGCATGTGCATGCTTAAAACGCGTTTTCGCACAAATGCGTGCGCGGGTGCTAAAAAGAGCAGCATCGGCATGCTTAGCACGTCGTTTGGTAGAAATCCACGTGCGCGTTCTGCCGAAAGCACCATTTGCATGCACATCTTGTGGTTTTGCAGAAAACTTCATCCGCGTCTACCAAAAGATGCATGTGCATGCCTAAAACGCGTTTTCGCACAAATCCGTGCGCGGGTGCTAAAAAGAGCAGCATCGGCATGCTTAGCACGTCGTTTGGTAGAAATCCACGTGCGCGTTCTGCCAAAAGCACCATTTGCATGCACATCTTGTGGTTTTGCAGAAAACTTCATCCGCGTCTACCAAAAGATGCATGTGCATGCTTAAAACGCGTTTTCGCACAAATCCGTGCGCGGGTGCTAAAAAGAGCAGCATCGGCATGCTTAGCACGTCGTTTGGTAGAAATCCACGTGCGCGTTCTGCCAAAAGCACCATTTGCATGCACATCTTGTGGTTTTGCAGAAAACTTCATCCGCGTCTACCAAAAGATGCATGTGCATGCTTAAAACGCGTTTTCGCACAAATCCGTGCGCGGGTGCTAAAAAGAGCAGCATCGGCATGCTTAGCACGTCGTTTGGTAGAAATCCACGTGCGCGTTCTGCCAAAAGCACCATTTACATGCACATCTTGTGGTTTTGCAGAAAACTTCATCCGCGTCTACCAAAAGATGCATGTGCATGCTTAAAACGCGTTTTCGCACAAATCCGTGCGCGGGTGCTAAAAAGAGCAGCATCGGCATGCTTAGCACGTCGTTTGGTAGAAATCCACGTGCGCGTTCTGCCAAAAGCACCATTTGCATGCACATCTTGTGGTTTTGCAGAAAACTTCATCCGCGTCTACCAAAAGATGCATGTGCATGCTTAAAACGCGTTTTCGCACAAATGCGTGCGCGGGTGCTAAAAAGAGCAGCATCGGCATGCTTAGCACGTCGTTTGGTAGAAATCCACGTGCGCGTTCTGCCGAAAGCACCATTTGCATGCACATCTTGTGGTTTTGCAGAAAACTTCATCCGCGTCTACCAAAAGATGCATGTGCATGCCTAAAACGCGTTTTCGCACAAATCCGTGCGCGGGTGCTAAAAAGAGCAGCATCGGCATGCTTAGCACGTCGTTTGGTAGAAATCCACGTGCGCGTTCTGCCAAAAGCACCATTTGCATGCACATCTTGTGGTTTTGCAGAAAACTTCATCCGCGTCTACCAAAAGATGCATGTGCATGCTTAAAACGCGTTTTCGCACAAATCCGTGCGCGGGTGCTAAAAAGAGCAGCATCGGCATGCTTAGCACGTCGTTTGGTAGAAATCCACGTGCGCGTTCTGCCAAAAGCACCATTTGCATGCACATCTTGTGGTTTTGCAGAAAACTTCATCCGCGTCTACCAAAAGATGCATGTGCATGCTTAAAACGCGTTTTCGCACAAATCCGTGCGCGGGTGCTAAAAAGAGCAGCATCGGCATGCTTAGCACGTCGTTTGGTAGAAATCCACGTGCGCGTTCTGCCAAAAGCACCATTTACATGCACATCTTGTGGTTTTGCAGAAAACTTCATCCGCGTCTACCAAAAGATGCATGTGCATGCTTAAAACGCGTTTTCGCACAAATCCGTGCGCGGGTGCTAAAAAGAGCAGCATCGGCATGCTTAGCACGTCGTTTGGTAGAAATCCACGTGCGCGTTCTGCCAAAAGCACCATTTGCATGCACATCTTGTGGTTTTGCAGAAAACTTCATCCGCGTCTACCAAAAGATGCATGTGCATGCTTAAAACGCGTTTTCGCACAAATGCGTGCGCGGGTGCTAAAAAGAGCAGCATCGGCATGCTTAGCACGTCGTTTGGTAGAAATCCACGTGCGCGTTCTGCCAAAAGCACCATTTGCATGCACATCTTGTGGTTTTGCAGAAAACTTCATCCGCGTCTACCAAAAGATGCATGTGCATGCTTAAAACGCGTTTTCGCACAAATCCGTGCGCGGGTGCTAAAAAGAGCAGCATCGGCATGCTTAGCACGTCGTTTGGTAGAAATCCACGTGCGCGTTCTGCCAAAAGCACCATGTGCATGCACATGTTGTGGTTTTGCAGAAAACTTCATCCGCGTCTACCAAAAGATGCATGTGCATGCTTAAAACGCGTTTTCGCACAAATGCGTGCGCGGGTGCTAAAAAGAGCAGCATCGGCATGCTTAGCACGTCGTTTGGTAGAAATCCACGTGCGCGTTCTGCCAAAAGCACCATTTGCATGCACATCTTCTGGTTTTGCAGAAAACTTCATCCGCGTCTACCAAAAGATGCATGTGCATGCTTAAAACGCGTTTTCGCACAAATGCGTGCGCGGGTGCTAAAAAGAGCAGCGTCGGCATGCTTAGCACGTCGTTTGGTAGAAATCCACGTGCGCGTTCTGCCAAAAGCACCATTTGCATGCACATCTTGTGGTTTTGCAGAAAACTTCATCCGCGTCTACCAAAAGATGCATGTGCATGCTTAAAACGCGTTTTCGCACAAATTCGTGCGCGGGTGCTAAAAAGAGCAGCATCGGCATGCTTAGCACGTCGTTTGGTAGAAATCCACGTGCGCGTTCTGCCAAAAGCACCATTTGCATGCACATCTTCTGGTTTTGCAGAAAACTTCATCCGCGTCTACCAAAAGATGCATGTGCATGCTTAAAACGCGTTTTCGCACAAATCCGTGCGCGGGTGCTAAAAAGAGCAGCATCGGCATGCTTAGCACGTCGTTTGGTAGAAATCCACGTGCGCGTTCTGCCAAAAGCACCATTTGCATGCACATCTTGTGGTTTTGCAGAAAACTTCATCCGCGTCTACCAAAAGATGCATGTGCATGCTTAAAACGCGTTTTCCCACAAATCCGTGCGCGGGTGCTAAAAAGAGCAGCATCGGCATGCTTAGCACGTCGTTTGGTAGAAATCCACGTGCGCGTTCTGCCAAAAGCACCATTTGCATGCACATCTTGTGGTTTTGCAGAAAACTTCATCCGCGTCTACCAAAAGATGCATGTGCATGCTTAAAACGCGTTTTCGCACAAATCCGTGCGCGGGTGCTAAAAAGAGCAGCATCGGCATGCTTAGCACGTCGTTTGGTAGAAACCCACGTGCGCGTTCTGCCAAAAGCACCATTTGCATGCACATCTTGTGGTTTTGCAGAAAACTTCATCCGCGTCTACCAAAAGATGCATGTGCATGCTTAAAACGCGTTTTCGCAGCAATCCGTGCGCGGGTGATAAAAAGAGCAGCATCGGCATGCTTAGCACGTCGTTTGGTAGAAATCCACGTGCGCGTTCTGCCAAAAGCACCATTTGCATGCACATCTTGTGGTTTTGCAGAAAACTTCATCCGCGTCTACCAAAAGAGGCATGTGCATGCTTAAAACGCGTTTTCGCACAAATCCGTGCGCGGGTGCTAAAAAGAGCAGCATCGGCATGCTTAGCACGTCGTTTAGTAGAAATCCACGTGCGCGTTCTGCCAAAAGCACCATTTGCATGCACATCTTCTGGTTTTGCAGAAAACTTCATCCGCGTCTACCAAAAGATGCATGTGCATGCTTAAAACGCGTTTTCGCACAAATGCGTGCGCGGGTGCTAAAAAGAGCAGCATCGGCATGCTTAGCACGTCGTTTGGTAGAAATCCACGTGCGCGTTCTGCCAAAAGCACCATTTGCATGCACATCTTGTGGTTTTGCAGAAAACTTCATCCGCGTCTACCAAAAGATGCATGTGCATGCTTAAAACGCGTTTTCGCACAAATCCGTGCGCGGGTGCTAAAAAGAGCAGCATCGGCATGCTTAGCACGTCGTTTGGTAGAAATCCACGTGCGCGTTCTGCCAAAAGCACCATTTGCATGCACATCTTGTGGTTTTGCAGAAAACTTCATCCGCGTCTACCAAAAGATGCATGTGTATGCTTAAAACGCGTTTTCGCACAAATCCGTGCGCGGGTGCTAAAAAGAGCAGCATCGGCATGCTTAGCACGTCGTTTGGTAGAAATCCACGTGCGCGTTCTGCCAAAAGCACCATTTGCATGCACATCTTGTGGTTTTGCAGAAAACTTCATCCGCGTCTACCAAAAGATGCATGTGCATGCTTAAAACGCGTTTTCGCACAAATCCGTGCGCGGGTGCTAAAAAGAGCAGCATCGGCATGCTTAGCACGTCGTCTGGTAGAAATCCACGTGCGCGTTTTGCAAAAAGCACCATTTGCATGCACATCTTGTGGTTTAGCAGAAAACTTCATCCGCGTCTACCAAAAGATGCATGTGCATGCTTAAAACGCGTTTTCGCACAAATGCGTGCGCGGGTGCTAAAAAGAGCAGCATCGGCATGCTTAGCACGTCGTTTGGTAGAAATCCACGTGCGCGTTCTGCCAAAAGCACCATTTGCATGCACATCTTGTGGTTTTGCAGAAAACTTCATCCGCGTCTACCAAAAGATGCATGTGCATGCCTAAAACGCGTTTTCGCACAAATCCGTGCGCGGGTGCTAAAAAGAGCAGCATCGGCATGTTTAGCACGTCGTTTGGTAGAAATCCACGTGCGCGTTCTGCCAAAAGCACCATTTGCATGCACATCTTGTGGTTTTGCAGAAAACTTCATCCGCGTCTACCAAAAGATGCATGTGCATGCTTAAAACGCGTTTTCGCACAAATCCGTGCGCGGGTGCTAAAAAGAGCAGCATCGGCATGCTTAGCCCGTCGTTTGGTAGAAATCCACGTGCGCGTTCTGCCAAAAGCACCATTTGCATGCACATCTTGTGGTTTTGCAGAAAACTTCATCCGCGTCTACCAAAAGATGCATGTGCATGCTTAAAACGCGTTTTCGCACAAATCCGTGCGCGGGTGCTAAAAAGAGCAGCATCGGCATGCTTAGCCCGTCGTTTGGTAGAAATCCACGTGCGCGTTCTGCCAAAAGCACCATTTGCATGCACATCTTGTGGTTTTGCAGAAAACTTCATCCGCGTCTACCAAAAGAAGCATGTCCATGCTTAAAACGCGTTTTCGCACAAATCCGTGCGCGGGTGCTAAAAAGAGCAGCATCGGCATGCTTAGCACGTCGTTTGGTAGAAATCCACGTGCGCGTTCTGCCAAAAGCACCATTTGCATGCACATCTTCTGGTTTTGCAGAAAACTTCATCCGCGTCTACCAAAAGATGCATGTACATGCTTAAAACGCGTTTTCGCACAAATCCGTGCGCGGGTGCTAAAAAGAGCAGCATCGGCATGCTTAGCACGTCGTTTGGTAGAAATCCACGTGCGCGTTCTGCCAAAAGCACCATTTGCATGCAGATCTTCTGGTTTTGCAGAAAACTTCATCCGCGTCTACCAAAAGATGCATGTGCATGCTTAAAACGCGTTTTCGCACAAATCCGTGCGCGGGTGCTAAAAAGAGCAGCATCGGCATGCTTAGCCCGTCGTTTGGTAGAAATCCACGTGCGCGTTCTGCCAAAAGCACCATTTGCATGCACATCTTGTGGTTTTGCAGAAAACTTCATCCGCGTCTACCAAAAGATGCATGTGCATGCTTAAAACGCGTTTTCGCACAAATCCGTGCGCGGGTGCTAAAAAGAGCAGCATCGGCATGCTTAGCCCGTCGTTTGGTAGAAATCCACGTGCGCGTTCTGCCAAAAGCACCATTTGCATGCACATCTTGTGGTTTTGCAGAAAACTTCATCCGCGTCTACCAAAAGAAGCATGTCCATGCTTAAAACGCGTTTTCGCACAAATCCGTGCGCGGGTGCTAAAAAGAGCAGCATCGGCATGCTTAGCACGTCGTTTGGTAGAAATCCACGTGCGCGTTCTGCCAAAAGCACCATTTGCATGCACATCTTCTGGTTTTGCAGAAAACTTCATCCGCGTCTACCAAAAGATGCATGTACATGCTTAAAACGCGTTTTCGCACAAATCCGTGCGCGGGTGCTAAAAAGAGCAGCATCGGCATGCTTAGCACGTCGTTTGGTAGAAATCCACGTGCGCGTTCTGCCAAAAGCACCATTTGCATGCAGATCTTCTGGTTTTGCAGAAAACTTCATCCGCGTCTACCAAAAGATGCATGTGCATGCTTAAAACGCGTTTTCGCACAAATCCGTGCGCGGGTGCTAAAAAGAGCAGCATCGGCATGCTTAGCACGTCGTTTCGTAGAAATCCACGTGCGCGTTCTGCCAAAAGCACCATTTGCATGCACATCTTGTGGTTTTGCAGAAAACTTCATCCGCGTCTACCAAAAGATTCATGTGCATGCTTAAAACGCGTTTTCGCACAAATCCGTGCGCGGGTGCTAAAAAGAGCAGCATCGGCATGCTTAGCACGTCGTCTGGTAGAAATCCACGTGCGCGTTCTGCAAAAAGCACCATTTGCATGCACATCTTGTGGTTTTGCAGAAAACTTCATCCGCGTCTACCAAAAGATGCATGTGCATGCTTAAAACGCGTTTTCGCACAAATGCGTGCGCGGGTGCTAAAAAGAGCAGCATCGGCATGCTTAGCACGTCGTTTGGTAGAAATCCACGTGCGCGTTCTGCCAAAAGCACCATTTGCATGCACATGTTGTGGTTTTGCAGAAAACTTCATCCGCGTCTACCGAAAGATGCATGTGCATGCTTAAAACGCGTTTTCGCACAAATCCGTGCGCGGGTGCTAAAAAGAGCAGCATCGGCATGCTTAGCACGTCGTTTGGTAGACATCCACGTGCGCGTTCTGCCAAAAGCACCATTTGCATGCACATCTTGTGGTTTTGCAGAAAACTTCATCCGCGTCTACCAAAAGATGCATGTGCATGCTTAAAACGCGTTTTCGCACAAATCCGTGCGCGGGTGCTAAAAAGAGCAGCATCGGCATGCTTAGCACGTCGTTTGGTAGAAATCCACGCGCGCGTTCTGCCAAAAGCACCATTTGCATGCACATCTTGTGGTTTTGCAGAAAACTTCATCCGCGTCTACCAAAAGATGCATGTGCATGCTTAAAACGCATTTTCGCACAAATCCGTGCGCGGGTGCTAAAAAGAGCAGCATCGGCATGCTTAGCACGTCGTTTGGTAGAAATCCACGTGCGCGTTCTGCAAAAAGCACCATTTGCATGCACATCTTGTGGTTTTGCAGAAAACTTCATCCGCGTCTACCAAAAGATGAATGTGCATGCTTAAAACGCGTTTTCACACAAATGCGTGCGCGGGTGCTAAAAAGAGCAGCATCGGCATGCTTAGCACGTCGTTTGGTAGAAATCCACGTGCGCGTTCTGCCAAAAGCACCATTTGCATGCACATCTTGTGGTTTTGCCGAAAACTTCATCCGCGTCTACCAAAAGATGCATGTGCATGCTTAAAACGCGTTTTCGCACAAATCCGTGCGCGGGTGCTAAAAAGAGCAGCATCGGCAAGCTTAGCACGTCGTTTGGTAGAAATCCACGTGCGCGTTCTGCAAAAAGCACTATTTGCATGCACATCTTGTGGTTTTGCAGAAAACTTCATCCGCGTCTACCAAAAGATGCATGTGCATGCTTAAAACGCGTTTTCGCACAAATGCGTGCGCGGGTGCTAAAAAGAGCAGCATCGGCATGCTTAGCACGTCGTTTGGTAGAAATCCACGTGCGCGTTCTGCCAAAAGCACCATTTGCATGCACATCTTGTGGTTTTGCAGAAAACTTCATCCGCGTCTACCAAAATATGCATGTACATGCTTAAAACGCGTTTTCGCACAAATCCGTGCGCGGGTGCTAAAAAGAGCAGCATCGGCATGCTTAGCACGTCGTTTGGTAGAAATCCACGTGCGCGTTCTGCCAAAAGCACCATTTACATGCACATCTTGTGGTTTTGCAGAAAACTTCATCCGCGTCTACCAAAAGATGCATGTGCATGCTTAAAACGCGTTTACGCACAAATCCGTGCGCGGGTGCTAAAAAGAGCAGCATCGGCATGCTTAGCACGTCGTTTGGTAGAAATCCACGTGCGCGTTCTGCCAAAAGCACCATTTGCATGCAGATCTTGTGGTTTTGCAGAAAACTTCATCCGCGTCTACCAAAAGATGCATGTGCATGCTTAAAACGCGTTTTCGCACAAATCCGTGCGCGGGTGCTAAAAAGAGCAGCATCGGCATGCTTAGCACGTCGTTTGGTAGAAATCCACGTGCGCGTTCTGCCAAAAGCACCATTTGCATGCACATCTTGTGGTTTTGCAGAAAACTTCATCCGCGTCTACCAAAAGATGCATGTGCATGCTTAAAACGCGTTTTCGCACAAATGCGTGCGCGGGTGCTAAAAAGAGCAGCATCGGCATGCTTAGCACGTCGTTTGGTAGAAATCCACGTGCGCGTTCTGCCAAAAGCACCATTTGCATGCACATCTTGTGGTTTTGCAGAAAACTTCATCCGCGTCTACCAAAATATGCATGTACATGCTTAAAACGCGTTTTCGCACAAATCCGTGCGCGGGTGCTAAAAAGAGCAGCATCGGCATGCTTAGCACGTCGTTTGGTAGAAATCCACGTGCGCGTTCTGCCAAAAGCACCATTTACATGCACATCTTGTGGTTTTGCAGAAAACTTCATCCGCGTCTACCAAAAGATGCATGTGCATGCTTAAAACGCGTTTACGCACAAATCCGTGCGCGGGTGCTAAAAAGAGCAGCATCGGCATGCTTAGCACGTCGTTTGGTAGAAATCCACGTGCGCGTTCTGCCAAAAGCACCATTTGCATGCAGATCTTGTGGTTTTGCAGAAAACTTCATCCGCGTCTACCAAAAGATGCATGTGCATGCTTAAAACGCGTTTTCGCACAAATCCGTGCGCGGGTGCTAAAAAGAGCAGCATCGGCATGCTTAGCACGTCGTTTGGTAGAAATCCACGTGCGCGTTCTGCCAAAAGCACCATTTGCATGCACATCTTGTGGTTTTGCAGAAAACTTCATCCGCGTCTACCAAAAGATGCATGTGCATGCTTAAAACGCGTTTTCGCACAAATCCGTGCGCGGGTGCTAAAAAGAGCAGCATCGGCATGCTTAGCACGTCGTTTGGTAGAAATCCACGTGCGCGTTCTGCCAAAAGCACCATTTGCATGCACATCTTGTGGTTTTGCAGAAAACTTCATCCGCGTCTACCAAAAGAAGCATGTCCATGCTTAAAACGCGTTTTCGCACAAATCCGTGCGCGGGTGCTAAAAAGAGCAGCATCGGCATGCTTAGCACGTCGTTTGGTAGAAATCCACGTGCGCGTTCTGCCAAAAGCACCATTTGCATGCACATCTTCTGGTTTTGCAGAAAACTTCATCCGCGTCTACCAAAAGATGCATGTGCATGCTTAAAACGCGTTTTCGCACAAATCCGTGCGCGGGTGCTAAAAAGAGCAGCATCGGCATGCTTAGCACGTCGTTTGGTAGAAATCCACGTGCGCGTTCTGCCAAAAGCACCATTTGCATGCAGATCTTCTGGTTTTGCAGAAAACTTCATCCGCGTCTACCAAAAGATGCATGTGCATGCTTAAAACGCGTTTTCGCACAAATCCGTGCGCGGGTGCTAAAAAGAGCAGCATCGGCATGCTTAGCACGTCGTTTCGTAGAAATCCACGTGCGCGTTCTGCCAAAAGCACCATTTGCATGCACATCTTGTGGTTTTGCAGAAAACTTCATCCGCGTCTACCAAAAGATGCATGTGCATGCTTAAAACGCGTTTTCGCACAAATCCGTGCGCGGGTGCTGAAAAGAGCAGCATCGGCATGCTTAGCACGTCGTCTGGTAGAAATCCACGTGCGCGTTCTGCAAAAAGCACCATTTGCATGCACATCTTGTGGTTTTGCAGAAAACTTCATCCGCGTCTACCAAAAGATGCATGTGCATGCTTAAAACGCGTTTTCGCACAAATGCGTGCGCGGGTGCTAAAAAGAGCAGCATCGGCATGCTTAGCACGTCGTTTGGTAGAAATCCACGTGCGCGTTCTGCCAAAAGCACCATTTGCATGCACATGTTGTGGTTTTGCAGAAAACTTCATCCGCGTCTACCGAAAGATGCATGTGCATGCTTAAAACGCGTTTTCGCACAAATCCGTGCGCGGGTGCTAAAAAGAGCAGCATCGGCATGCTTAGCACGTCGTTTGGTAGAAATCCACGTGCGCGTTCTGCCAAAAGCACCATTTGCATGCACATCTTGTGGTTTTGCAGAAAACTTCATCCGCGTCTACCAAAAGATGCATGTGCATGCTTAAAACGCGTTTTCGCACAAATCCGTGCGCGGGTGCTAAAAAGAGCAGCATCGGCATGCTTAGGACGTCGTTTGGTAGAAATCCACGTGCGCGTTCTGCCAAAAGCACCATTTGCATGCACATCTTGTGGTTTTGCAGAAAACTTCATCCGCGTCTACCAAAAGAAGCATGTCCATGCTTAAAACGCGTTTTCGCACAAATCCGTGCGCGGGTGCTAAAAAGAGCAGCATCGGCATGCTTAGCACGTCGTTTGGTAGAAATCCACGTGCGCGTTCTGCCAAAAGCACCATTTGCATGCACATGTTGTGGTTTTGCAGAAAACTTCATCGGCGTCTACCGAAAGATGCATGTGCATGCTTAAAACGCGTTTTCGCACAAATCCGTGCGCGGGTGCTAAAAAGAGCAGCATCGGCATGCTTAGCACGTCGTTTGGTAGAAATCCACGTGCGCGTTCTCCCAAAAGCACCATTTGCATGCACATCTTGTGGTTTTGCAGAAAACTTCATCCGCGTCTACCAAAAGATGCATGTGCATGCTTAAAACGCGTTTTCGCACAAATCCGTGCGCGGGTGCTAAAAAGAGCAGCATCGGCATGCTTAGCACGTCGTTTGGTAGAAATCCACGCGCGCGTTCTGCCAAAAGCACCATTTGCATGCACATCTTGTGGTTTTGCAGAAAACTTCATCCGCGTCTACCAAAAGATGCATGTGCATGCTTAAAACGCATTTTCGCACAAATCCGTGCGCGGGTGCTAAAAAGAGCAGCATCGGCATGCTTAGCACGTCGTTTGGTAGAAATCCACGTGCGCGTTCTGCAAAAAGCACCATTTGCATGCACATCTTGTGGTTTTGCAGAAAACTTCATCCGCGTCTACCAAAAGATGCATGTGCATGCTTAAAACGCGTTTTCGCACAAATGCGTGCGCGGGTGCTAAAAAGAGCAGCATCGGCATGCTTAGCACGTCGTTTGGTAGAAATCCACGTGCGCGTTCTGCCAAAAGCACCATTTGCATGCACATCTTGTGGTTTTGCCGAAAACTTCATCCGCGTCTACCAAAAGATGCATGTGCATGCTTAAAACGCGTTTTCGCACAAATCCGTGCGCGGGTGCTAAAAAGAGCAGCATCGACAAGCTTAGCACGTCGTTTGGTAGAAATCCACGTGCGCGTTCTGCAAAAAGCACCATTTGCATGCACATCTTGTGGTTTTGCAGAAAACTTCATCCGCGTCTACCAAAAGATGCATGTGCATGCTTAAAACGCGTTTTCGCACAAATCCGTGCGCGGGTGCTAAAAAGAGCAGCATCGGCATGCTTAGCACGTCGTTTGGTAGAAATCCACGTGCGCGTTCTGCCAAAAGCACCATTTGCATGCAGATCTTGTGGTTTTGCAGAAAACTTCATCCGCGTCTACTAAAAGATGCATGTGCATGCTTAAAACGCGTTTTCGCACAAATCCGTGCGCGGGTGCTAAAAAGAGCAGCATCGGCATGCTTAGCACGTCGTTTGGTAGAAATCCACGTGCGCGTTCTGCCAAAAGCACCATTTGCATGCACATCTTCTGGTTTTGCAGAAAACTTCATCCGCGTCTACCAAAAGATGCATGTGCATGCTTAAAACGCGTTTTCGCACAAATCCGTGCGCGGGTGCTAAAAAGAGCAGCATCGGCATGCTTAGCACGTCGTTTGGTAGAAATCCACATGCGCGTTCTGCCAAAAGCACCATTTGCATGCAGATCTTCTGGTTTTGCTGAAAACTTCATCCGCGTCTACCAAAAGATGCATGTGCATGCTTAAAACGCGTTTTCGCACAAATCCGTGCGCGGGTGCTAAAAAGAGCAGCATCGGCATGCTTAGCACGTCGTTTCGTAGAAATCCACGTGCGCGTTCTGCCAAAAGCACCATTTGCATGCACATCTTGTGGTTTTGCAGAAAACTTCATCCGCGTCTACCAAAAGATGCATGTGCATGCTTAAAACGCGTTTTCGCACAAATCCGTGCGCGGGTGCTAAAAAGAGCAGCATCGGCATGCTTAGCACGTCGTCTGGTAGAAATCCACGTGCGCGTTCTGCAAAAAGCACCATTTGCATGCACATCTTGTGGTTTTGCAGAAAACTTCATCCGCGTCTACCAAAAGATGCATGTGCATGCTTAAAACGCGTTTTCGCACAAATGCGTGCGCGGGTGCTAAAAAGAGCAGCATCGGCATGCTTAGCACGTCGTTTGGTAGAAATCCACGTGCGCGTTCTGCCAAAAGCACCATTTGCATGCACATGTTGTGGTTTTGCAGAAAACTTCATCCGCGTCTACCGAAAGATGCATGTGCATGCTTAAAACGCGTTTTCGCACAAATCCGTGCGCGGGTGCTAAAAAGAGCAGCATCGGCATGCTTAGCACGTCGTTTGGTAGAAATCCACGTGCGCGTTCTCCCAAAAGCACCATTTGCATGCACATCTTGTGGTTTTGCAGAAAACTTCATCCGCGTCTACCAAAAGATGCATGTGCATGCTTAAAACGCGTTTTCGCACAAATCCGTGCGCGGGTGCTAAAAAGAGCAGCATCGGCATGCTTAGCACGTCGTTTGGTAGAAATCCACGTGCGCGTTCTGCCAAAAGCACCATTTGCATGCACATGTTGTGGTTTTGCAGAAAACTTCATCCGCGTCTACCAAAAGATGCATGTGCATGCTTAAAACGCGTTTTCGCACAAATGCGTGCGCGGGTGCTAAAAAGAGCAGCATCGGCATGCTTAGCACGTCGTTTGGTAGAAATCCACGTGCGCGTTCTGCCAAAAGCACCATTTGCATGCACATCTTGTGGTTTTGCAGAAAACTTCATCCGCGTCTACCAAAATATGCATGTACATGCTTAAAACGCGTTTTCGCACAAATCCGTGCGCGGGTGCTAAAAAGAGCAGCATCGGCATGCTTAGCACGTCGTTTGGTAGAAATCCACGTGCGCGTTCTGCCAAAAGCACCATTTGCATGCACATCTTGTGGTTTTGCAGAAAACTTCATCCGCGTCTACCAAAAGATGCATGTGCATGCTTAAAACGCGTTTTCGCACAAATCCGTGCGCGGGTGCTAAAAAGAGCAGCATCGGCATGCTTAGCACGTCGTTTGGTAGAAATCCACGTGCGCGTTCTGCCAAAAGCACCATTTGCATGCAGATCTTGTGGTTTTGCAGAAAACTTCATCCGCGTCTACTAAAAGATGCATGTGCATGCTTAAAACGCGTTTTCGCACAAATCCGTGCGCGGGTGCTAAAAAGAGCAGCATCGGCATGCTTAGCACGTCGTTTGGTAGAAATCCACGTGCGCGTTCTGCCAAAAGCACCATTTGCATGCACATCTTCTGGTTTTGCAGAAAACTTCATCCGCGTCTACCAAAAGATGCATGTGCATGCTTAAAACGCGTTTTCGCACAAATCCGTGCGCGGGTGCTAAAAAGAGCAGCATCGGCATGCTTAGCACGTCGTTTGGTAGAAATCCACATGCGCGTTCTGCCAAAAGCACCATTTGCATGCAGATCTTCTGGTTTTGCAGAAAACTTCATCCGCGTCTACCAAAAGATGCATGTGCATGCTTAAAACGCGTTTTCGCACAAATCCGTGCGCGGGTGCTAAAAAGAGCAGCATCGGCATGCTTAGCACGTCGTTTCGTAGAAATCCACGTGCGCGTTCTGCCAAAAGCACCATTTGCATGCACATCTTGTGGTTTTGCAGAAAACTTCATCCGCGTCTACCAAAAGATGCATGTGCATGCTTAAAACGCGTTTTCGCACAAATCCGTGCGCGGGTGCTAAAAAGAGCAGCATCGGCATGCTTAGCACGTCGTCTGGTAGAAATCCACGTGCGCGTTCTGCAAAAAGCACCATTTGCATGCACATCTTGTGGTTTTGCAGAAAACTTCATCCGCGTCTACCAAAAGATGCATGTGCATGCTTAAAACGCGTTTTCGCACAAATGCGTGCGCGGGTGCTAAAAAGAGCAGCATCGGCATGCTTAGCACGTCGTTTGGTAGAAATCCACGTGCGCGTTCTGCCAAAAGCACCATTTGCATGCACATGTTGTGGTTTTGCAGAAAACTTCATCCGCGTCTACCGAAAGATGCATGTGCATGCTTAAAACGCGTTTTCGCACAAATCCGTGCGCGGGTGCTAAAAAGAGCAGCATCGGCATGCTTAGCACGTCGTTTGGTAGAAATCCACGTGCGCGTTCTCCCAAAAGCACCATTTGCATGCACATCTTGTGGTTTTGCAGAAAACTTCATCCGCGTCTACCAAAAGATGCATGTGCATGCTTAAAACGCGTTTTCGCACAAATCCGTGCGCGGGTGCTAAAAAGAGCAGCATCGGCATGCTTAGCACGTCGTTTGGTAGAAATCCACGCGCGCGTTCTGCCAAAAGCACCATTTGCATGCACATCTTGTGGTTTTGCAGAAAACTTCATCCGCGTCTAGCAAAAGATGCATGTGCATGCTTAAAACGCATTTTCGCACAAATCCGTGCGCGGGTGCTAAAAAGAGCAGCATCGGCATGCTTAGCACGTCGTTTGGTAGAAATCCACGTGCGCGTTCTGCAAAAAGCACCATTTGCATGCACATCTTGTGGTTTTGCAGAAAACTTCATCCGCGTCTACCAAAAGATGCATGTGCATGCTTAAAACGCGTTTTCGCACAAATGCGTGCGCGGGTGCTAAAAAGAGCAGCATCGGCATGCTTAGCACGTCGTTTGGTAGAAATCCACGTGCGCGTTCTGCCAAAAGCACCATTTGCATGCACATCTTGTGGTTTTGCCGAAAACTTCATCCGCGTCTACCAAAAGATGCATGTGCATGCTTAAAACGCGTTTTCGCACAAATCCGTGCGCGGGTGCTAAAAAGAGCAGCATCGACAAGCTTAGCACGTCGTTTGGTAGAAATCCACGTGCGCGTTCTGCAAAAAGCACCATTTGCATGCACATCTTGTGGTTTTGCAGAAAACTTCATCCGCGTCTACCAAAAGATGCATGTGCATGCTTAAAACGCGTTTTCGCACAAATGCGTGCGCGGGTGCTAAAAAGAGCAGCATCGGCATGCTTAGCACGTCGTTTGGTAGAAATCCACGTGCGCGTTCTGCAAAAAGCACCATTTGCATGCACATCTTGTGGTTTTGCAGAAAACTTCATCCGCGTCCACCAAAAGATGCATGTGCATGCTTAAAACGCGTTTTCGCACAAATGCGTGCGCGGGTGCTAAAAAGAGCAGCATCGGCATGCTTAGCACGTCGTTTGGTAGAAATCCACGTGCGCGTTCTGCCAAAAGCACCATTTGCATGCACATCTTGTGGTTTTGCAGAAAACTTCGTCCGCGTCTACCAAAAGATGCATGTGCATGCTTAAAACGCGTTTTCGCACAAATGCGTGCGCGGGTGCTAAAAAGAGCAGCATCGGCATGCTTAGCACGTCGTTTGGTAGAAATCCACGTGCGCGTTCTGCCAAAAGCACCATTTGCATGCACATCTTGTGGTTTTGCAGAAAACTTCATCCGCGTCTACCAAAATATGCATGTACATGCTTAAAACGCGTTTTCGCACAAATCCGTGCGCGGGTGCTAAAAAGAGCAGCATCGGCATGCTTAGCACGTCGTTTGGTAGAAATCCACGTGCGCGTTCTGCCAAAAGCACCATTTGCATGCACATCTTGTGGTTTTGCAGAAAACTTCATCCGCGTCTACCAAAAGATGCATGTGCATGCTTAAAACGCGTTTTCGCACAAATCCGTGCGCGGGTGCTAAAAAGAGCAGCATCGGCATGCTTAGCACGTCGTTTGGTAGAAATCCACGTGCGCGTTCTGCCAAAAGCACCATTTGCATGCAGATCTTGTGGTTTTGCAGAAAACTTCATCCGCGTCTACTAAAAGATGCATGTGCATGCTTAAAACGCGTTTTCGCACAAATCCGTGCGCGGGTGCTAAAAAGAGCAGCATCGGCATGCTTAGCACGTCGTTTGGTAGAAATCCACGTGCGCGTTTTGCCAAAAGCACCATTTGCATGCACATCTTGTGGTTTTGCCGAAAACTTCATCCGCGTCTACCAAAAGATGCATGTGCATGCTTAAAACGCGTTTTCGCACAAATCCGTGCGCGGGTGCTAAAAAGAGCAGCATCGACAAGCTTAGCACGTCGTTTGGTAGAAATCCACGTGCGCGTTCTGCAAAAAGCACCATTTGCATGCACATCTTGTGGTTTTGCAGAAAACTTCATCCGCGTCTACCAAAAGATGCATGTGCATGCTTAAAACGCGTTTTCGCACAAATGCGTGCGCGGGTGCTAAAAAGAGCAGCATCGGCATGCTTAGCACGTCGTTTGGTAGAAATCCACGTGCGCGTTCTGCAAAAAGCACCATTTGCATGCACATCTTGTGGTTTTGCAGAAAACTTCATCCGCGTCCACCAAAAGATGCATGTGCATGCTTAAAACGCGTTTTCGCACAAATGCGTGCGCGGGTGCTAAAAAGAGCAGCATCGGCATGCTTAGCACGTCGTTTGGTAGAAATCCACGTGCGCGTTCTGCCAAAAGCACCATTTGCATGCACATCTTGTGGTTTTGCAGAAAACTTCGTCCGCGTCTACCAAAAGATGCATGTGCATGCTTAAAACGCGTTTTCGCACAAATGCGTGCGCGGGTGCTAAAAAGAGCAGCATCGGCATGCTTAGCACGTCGTTTGGTAGAAATCCACGTGCGCGTTCTGCCAAAAGCACCATTTGCATGCACATCTTGTGGTTTTGCAGAAAACTTCATCCGCGTCTACCAAAATATGCATGTACATGCTTAAAACGCGTTTTCGCACAAATCCGTGCGCGGGTGCTAAAAAGAGCAGCATCGGCATGCTTAGCACGTCGTTTGGTAGAAATCCACGTGCGCGTTCTGCCAAAAGCACCATTTGCATGCACATCTTGTGGTTTTGCAGAAAACTTCATCCGCGTCTACCAAAAGATGCATGTGCATGCTTAAAACGCGTTTTCGCACAAATCCGTGCGCGGGTGCTAAAAAGAGCAGCATCGGCATGCTTAGCACGTCGTTTGGTAGAAATCCACGTGCGCGTTCTGCCAAAAGCACCATTTGCATGCACATCTTGTGGTTTTGCAGAAAACTTCATCCGCGTCTACCAAAAGATGCATGTGCATGCTTAAAACGCGTTTTCGCACAAATCCGTGCGCGGGTGCTAAAAAGAGCAGCATCGGCATGCTTAGCACGTCGTTTGGTAGAAATCCACGTGCGCGTTCTGCCAAAAGCACCATTTGCATGCACATCTTGTGGTTTTGCAGAAAACTTCATCCGCGTCTACCAAAGATGCATGTGCATGCTTAAAACGCGTTTTCGCACAAATCCGTGCGCGGGTGCTAAAAAGAGCAGCATCGGCATGCTTAGCACGTCGTTTGGTAGAAATCCACGTGCGCGTTCTGCCAAAAGCACCATTTGCATGCACATCTTGTGGTTTTGCAGAAAACTTCATCCGCGTCTACCAAAAGATGCATGTGCATGCTTAAAACGCGTTTTCGCACAAATCCGTGCGCGGGTGCTAAAAAGAGCAGCATCGGCATGCTTAGCACGTCGTTTGGTAGAAATCCACGTGCGCGTTCTGCCAAAAGCACCATTTGCATGCACATCTTGTGGTTTTGCAGAAAACTTCATCCGCGTCTACCAAAAGATGCATGTGCATGCTTAAAACGCGTTTTCGCACAAATCCGTGCGCGGGTGCTAAAAAGAGCAGCATCGGCATGCTTAGCACGTCGTTTGGTAGAAATCCACGTGCGCGTTCTGCCAAAAGCACCATTTGCATGCACATCTTGTGGTTTTGCAGAAAACTTCATCCGCGTCTACCAAAAGATGCATGTGCATGCTTAAAACGCGTTTTCGCACAAATCCGTGCGCGGGTGCTAAAAAGAGCAGCATCGGCATGCTTAGCACGTCGTTTGGTAGAAATCCACGTGCGCGTTCTGCCAAAAGCACCATTTGCATGTACATCTTGTGGTTTTGCAGAAAACTTCATCCGCGTCTACCAAAAGATGCATGTGCATGCTTAAAACGCGTTTTCGCACAAATCCGTGCGCGGGTGCTAAAAAGAGCAGCATCGGCATGCTTAGCACGTCGTTTGGTAGAAATCCACGTGCGCGTTCTGCCAAAAGCACCATTTGCATGCACATCTTGTGGTTTTGCAGAAAACTTCATCCGCGTCTACCAAAAGATGCATGTGCATGCTTAAAACGCGTTTTCGCACAAATCCGTGCGCGGGTGCTAAAAAGAGCAGCATCGGCATGCTTAGCACGTCGTTTGGTAGAAATCCACGTGCGCGTTCTGCCAAAAGCACCATTTGCATGCACATCTTCTGGTTTTGCAGAAAACTTCATCCGCGTCTACCAAAAGATGCATGTGCATGCTTAAAACGCGTTTTCGCACAAATCCGTGCGCGGGTGCTAAAAAGAGCAGCATCGGCATGCTTAGCACGTCGTTTGGTAGAAATCCACGTGCGCGTTCTGCCAAAAGCACCATTTGCATGCACATCTTGTAGTTTTGCAGAAAACTTCATCCGCGTCTACCAAAAGATGCATGTGCATGCTTAAAACGCGTTTTCGCACAAATCCGTGCGCGGGTGCTAAAAAGAGCAGCATCGGCATGCTTAGCACGTCGTCTGGTAGAAATCCACGTGCGCGTTCTGCAAAAAGCACCATTTGCATGCACATCTTGTGGTTTTGCAGAAAACTTCATCCGCGTCTACCAAAAGATGCATGTGCATGCTTAAAACGCGTTTTCGCACAAATGCGTGCGCGGGTGCTAAAAAGAGCAGCATCGGCATGCTTAGCACGTCGTTTGGTAGAAATCCACGTGCGCGTTCTGCCAAAAGCACCATTTGCATGCACATCTTGTGGTTTTGCAGAAAACTTCATCCGCGTCTACCAAAAGATGCATGTGCATGCTTAAAACGCGTTTTCGCACAAATCCGTGCGCGGGTGCTAAAAAGAGCAGCATCGGCATGCTTAGCACGCTGATCTTGCTCAGGTAGTCTAGAAACATGGCCTTTTCCGTCGAGGAAATCAGTGCTAAGTGGCACGAGAGAGAAAACCTTTCCATTTTTCATTGCAATGTCCGCAGCATAAATAAAAATATAGACCAACTCACTGTACATTTATCGCAACATTCTTTCCAGTATGATCTTATCGCTGTAACTGAAACCTGGCTTAAGAAAGGAGAAATACCGTACATACCGGGTTACACAACGCTATCTTTACCAAGAGATAGCACCGCACGAGGGGGTGGCGTTGCTCTTTTTATAAAAAACGGCATAGATTATCAACAGCTCTCGGATTCCTCTCTGAGCTCTAATACCACAGAAGCACTTTTTATTCGCCTTAAGACAGACGTCGTAATAGGCGTGGTATATCGTCCGCCAAACACGTGCACAAGTCAGTTCATATCTGATATGGAGTCCATTCTGGTTCCTCTGATGTCTTTTAATAATCAGTTAGCAATAGTTGGTGATTTCAATATCGACTTATCAAAGGATGACTGTCCAGATTATATTTTCTTACTGGAATCGTTCAACCTCAAGAATGTTATCAATGTGCCCACTAGAATTACACATCAGTCTGCAACAATTATTGATCACATCTTATGTAACCGTGATATGGATGCCTGCGCTGGTGTTTGTAACCAAAACATTGCTGATCACTGTTCAACTTTTCTGTTTCTGCCACGGTCGGGTATCGATTGTACTTGCCCTACCCATACCAATGTATTTTCACGGGTGGACTACGCGCATGTCAGGCGTTTGCTCGAATCTATTCATTTCGAAAATCTGTGTCACAGTGACGTTCACACAGAATTTGCTAACTTCGTATCTGCTGTTTCCGATGCAATTACTAAGTCAACACTGAAGTTTTCTCGGCGCAACTACAAACATGCCATATGTCCTTGGATTACTGAGGAAATACTCACAGTATTGAAAAAGAAGGATTCATACTATAATAAGCTCAAAAACAACAGAACAAATGCTTATTACTTGAAACAGTTTAAGTATTACAGAAACAAATCCGTGGCGCTGATGAGAAAATCAAAGAAATTGTATTATACTAATTTGGTTAATCGTCAAGGAAATGACACAAAGCAAGTATGGAAGATTGTAGGAGAAGTTACGGGAACAGCTAAAAGAAAACAGATTGTTCCTGTCAACTTGTCAATAGAGACTGCAGACCAGTTTAATCAGTTCTTCACAACATACGGTCAGAACAGTGCGCAACCTACTCCCTTAGCTTCAGTGACATCCGACATACCTCGATGTATTAATAATGAATTCAGTTTCTCGAACATTACTAGCGATGAAGTTGCAAGTGTTGTGGCGAACATGCCCACGAATAAAGCGGCCGGGCCAGACGGCATAATGGCTAAGGTAATCAAGGACAACATTGATTTGTTTTGTGTTCCTTTGTGCAGAATATTCAATCATGCGATACACTCTAGCTTATACCCCGATACTTTAAAAGTTGCAAAAGTTGTTCCGATATTTAAAACTGGTGACCCTAACAACCCGTCTAGTTACAGGCCAATATCTGTACTGAGTCGTCAATACCATTTTTGAAAAATTAATTGCTTTCCAACTGAAAACCTTTCTTGATGTTAATCATATTATTTGTCCTCAGCAACACGGATTTGTTTCTAGCAGGTCCACGTCCACGGCTGTAGTTACTCTATCACAGCTTATCCTATCTGCTCTTCATAACCATAATGTTGCTGTAAGCGTATTTATAGACATCAAAAAAGCTTTCGACACAGTTTCACACTCCATTCTTTTAATGAAACTGGAAGCATATGGTGTGCGTAGCGGGGCCCTTGAATTCTTTAAAAGTTATCTTTCTTCACGACAGCAGCAAGTTGTCCTCAAACAGTTCAAGTCTGCATACCAAACTGTTACGTGTGGTGTACCCCAGGGGTCAGTTCTGGGACCGCTTTTATTTTCGCTCTTTATTAATGACCTCCCCAATGCAATACAGTGTTCTCAAATTTTGATGTATGCGGATGACACTGCACTTATCTTTACTGGCAACTCACTTGAGTCAATAGAAAATCCTATTAACAATGAACTCCAACGTATCTCGACCTGGTTTCGTAATAATCATCTAACTTTAAACACTGAAAAAACTAAATATGTTATTTTTCGTTCAAAACAAAAGTGTATTGAATTAAGTGATTTTTCTATATGTGTTGACAACAATGTTATTGATAGTGTGTCTTCTTTTAAATATTTAGGGGTCATGTTCGACTGCCACTTGTCTTGGAAGGAACAGGTGCACAGTGTGTGTAAAAAGGTTGCGTACGGTTGTTTTACCTTGTCTAAGGCACGGCGGCACTTTCCACCTGCTATTCTTAGATCACTGTATTTTTCATTATGTCACAGTCATCTCAGTTATTGCAGTGAATCATGGGGAATCACATACAAAACGTATTTAACACCATTGCTAAGACTACAAAAACGTGCCTTGAAAACCATGGGATTACCTTCTTCGAATAGTTCTAACAATAACATTTTTGACGCAATGCAAATCATGTCATTCACAACCTTACGCGATTACAAAATAGCTCTTATGGTTAATAATATTATAAATACCAACTACCCCTTACCTCTTGGTGCATTCAGTATTCCCGTCCGCAACACTAGACAAGCCAGCAATGGCAATTTTAACCTTCCTATTTGCCATAATGCGTACGGAGAAAGACGAATAGAATTTACAGGAGCGAAAATTTGGAACTCGTTGCCAATTGAAGTAAAGCAAGCTAGGAATTTCAAACTGACATGCAAGAAACATTTTTTGGGAATGGAAGCAAGGCTACAAAGTTAGTTTTCCTTCAATGTGTTTGTGATTGCTGTCCTATATGTTATTTTGTATTGGACCGCTTACTAGCCTCATTGGCTATCGGTCCAAATATCTGTGTATACATTTTGTTTGTGTTACTCAATAAAGACTTCTTGATTGATGGTTTGGTAGAAATCCACGTGCGCGTTCTGCCAAAAGCACCATTTGCATGCACATCTTGTGGTTTTGCAGAAAACTTCATCCGCGTCTACCAAAAGATGCATGTGCATGCTTAAAACGCGTTTTCGCACAAATCCGTGCGCGGGTGCTAAAAAGAGCAGCATCGGCATGCTTAGCACGTCGTTTGGTAGAAATCCACGTGCGCGTTCTGCCAAAAGCACCATTTGCATGCACATCTTGTGGTTTTGCAGAAAACTTCATCCGCGTCTACCAAAAGATGCATGTGCATGCTTAAAACGCGTTTTCGCACAAATCCGTGCGCGGGTGCTAAAAAGAGCAGCATCGGCATGCTTAGCACGTCGTTTGGTAGAAATCCACGTGCGCGTTCTGCCAAAAGCACCATTTGCATGCACATCTTGTGGTTTTGCAGAAAACTTCATCCGCGTCTACCAAAAGATGCATGTGCATGCTTAAAACGCGTTTTCGCACAAATCCGTGCGCGGGTGCTAAAAAGAGCAGCATCGGCATGCTTAGCACGTCGTTTGGTAGAAATCCACGTGCGCGTTCTGCAAAAAGCACCATTTGCATGCACATCTTGTGGTTTTCCAGAAAACTTCATCCGCGTCTACCAAAAGATGCATGTGCATGCTTAAAACGCGTTTTCGCACAAATGCGTGCGCGGGTGCTAAAAAGAGCAGCATCGGCATGCTTAGCACGTCGTTTGGTAGAAATCCACGTGCGCGTTCTGCAAAAAGCACCATTTGCATGCACATCTTGTGGTTTTGCAGAAAACTTCATCCGCGTCTACCAAAAGATGCATGTGCATGCTTAAAACGCGTTTTCGCACAAATCCGTGCGCGGGTGCTAAAAAGAGCAGCATCGGCATGCTTAGCACGTCGTTTGGTCGAAATCCACGTGCGCGTTCTGCCAAAAAAACCATTTGCATGCACATCTTGTGGTTTTGCAGAAAACTTCATCCGCGTCTACCAAAAGATGCATGTGCATGCTTAAAACGCGTTTTCGCACAAATGCGTGCGCGGGTGCTAAAAAGAGCAGCATCGGCATGCTTAGCACGTCGTTTGGTAGAAATCCACGTGCGCGTTCTGCCAAAAGCACCATTTGCATGCACATCTTGTGGTTTTGCAGAAAACTTCATCCGCGTCTACCAAAAGATGCATGTGCATGCTTAAAACGCGTTTTCGCACAAATCCGTGCGCGGGTGCTAAAAAGAGCAGCATCGGCATGCTTAGCACGTAGTTTGGTAGAAATCCACGTGCGCGTTCTGCAAAAAGCCCCATTTGCATGCACATCTTGTGGTTTTGCAGAAAACTTCATCCGCGTCTACCAAAAGATGCATGTGCATGCTTAAAACGCGTTTTCGCACAAATGCGTGCGCGGGTGCTAAAAAGAGCAGCATCGGCATGCTTAGCACGTCGTCTGGTAGAAATCCACGTGCGCGTTCTGCAAAAAGCACCATTTGCATGCACATCTTGTGGTTTTGCAGAAAACTTCATCCGCGTCGACCAAAAGATGCATGTGCATGCTTAAAACGCGTTTTCGCACAAATGCGTGCGCGGGTGCTAAAAAGAGCAGCATCGGCATGCTTAGCACGTCGTTTGGTAGAAATCCACGTGCGCGTTCTGCCAAAAGCACCATTTGCAGGCACATCTTGTGGTTTTGCAGAAAACTTCATCCGCGTCTACCAAAAGATGCATGTGCATGCTTAAAACGCGTTTTCGCACAAATCCGTGCGCGGGTGCTAAAAAGAGCAGCATCGGCATGCTTAGCACGTCGTTTGGTAGAAATCCACGTGCGCGTTCTGCCAAAAGCACCATTTGCATGCACATCTTGTGGTTTTGCAGAAAACTTCATCCGCGTCTACCAAAGATGCATGTGCATGCTTAAAACGCGTTTTCGCACAAATCCGTGCGCGGGTGCTAAAAAGAGCAGCATCGGCATGCTTAGCACGTCGTTTGGTAGAAATCCACGTGCGCGTTCTGCCAAAAGCACCATTTGCATGCAGATCTTGTGGTTTTGCAGAAAACTTCATCCGCGTCTACCAAAAGATGCATGTGCATGCTTAAAACGCGTTTTCGCACAAATCCGTGCGCGGGTGCTAAAAAGAGCAGCATCGGCATGCTTAGCACGTCGTTTGGTAGAAATCCACGTGCGCGTTCTGCCAAAAGCACCATTTGCATGCACATCTTGTGGTTTTGCAGAAAACTTCATCCGCGTCTACCAAAAGATGCATGTGCATGCTTAAAACGCGTTTTCGCACAAATCCGTGCGCGGGTGCTAAAAAGAGCAGCATCGGCATGCTTAGCACGTCGTTTGGTAGAAATCCACGTGCGCGTTCTGCCAAAAGCACCATTTGCATGCACATCTTGTGGTTTTGCAGAAAACTTCATCCGCGTCTACCAAAAGATGCATGTGCATGCTTAAAACGCGTTTTCGCACAAATCCGTGCGCGGGTGCTAAAAAGAGCAGCATCGGCATGCTTAGCACGTCGTTTGGTAGAAATCCACGTGCGCGTTCTGCCAAAAGCACCATTTGCATGTACATCTTGTGGTTTTGCAGAAAACTTCATCCGCGTCTACCAAAAGATGCATGTGCATGCTTAAAACGCGTTTTCGCACAAATCCGTGCGCGGGTGCTAAAAAGAGCAGCATCGGCATGCTTAGCACGTCGTTTGGTAGAAATCCACGTGCGCGTTCTGCCAAAAGCACCATTTGCATGCACATCTTGTGGTTTTGCAGAAAACTTCATCCGCGTCTACCAAAAGATGCATGTGCATGCTTAAAACGCGTTTTCGCACAAATCCGTGCGCGGGTGCTAAAAAGAGCAGCATCGGCATGCTTAGCACGTCGTTTGGTAGAAATCCACGTGCGCGTTCTGCCAAAAGCACCATTTGCATGCACATCTTCTGGTTTTGCAGAAAACTTCATCCGCGTCTACCAAAAGATGCATGTGCATGCTTAAAACGCGTTTTCGCACAAATCCGTGCGCGGGTGCTAAAAAGAGCAGCATCGGCATGCTTAGCACGTCGTTTGGTAGAAATCCACGTGCGCGTTCTGCCAAAAGCACCATTTGCATGCACATCTTGTAGTTTTGCAGAAAACTTCATCCGCGTCTACCAAAAGATGCATGTGCATGCTTAAAACGCGTTTTCGCACAAATCCGTGCGCGGGTGCTAAAAAGAGCAGCATCGGCATGCTTAGCACGTCGTCTGGTAGAAATCCACGTGCGCGTTCTGCAAAAAGCACCATTTGCATGCACATCTTGTGGTTTTGCAGAAAACTTCATCCGCGTCTACCAAAAGATGCATGTGCATGCTTAAAACGCGTTTTCGCACAAATGCGTGCGCGGGTGCTAAAAAGAGCAGCATCGGCATGCTTAGCACGTCGTTTGGTAGAAATCCACGTGCGCGTTCTGCCAAAAGCACCATTTGCATGCACATCTTGTGGTTTTGCAGAAAACTTCATCCGCGTCTACCAAAAGATGCATGTGCATGCTTAAAACGCGTTTTCGCACAAATCCGTGCGCGGGTGCTAAAAAGAGCAGCATCGGCATGCTTAGCACGCTGATCTTGCTCAGGTAGTCTAGAAACATGGCCTTTTCCGTCGAGGAAATCAGTGCTAAGTGGCACGAGAGAGAAAACCTTTCCATTTTTCATTGCAATGTCCGCAGCATAAATAAAAATATAGACCAACTCACTGTACATTTATCGCAACATTCTTTCCAGTATGATCTTATCGCTGTAACTGAAACCTGGCTTAAGAAAGGAGAAATACCGTACATACCGGGTTACACAACGCTATCTTTACCAAGAGATAGCACCGCACGAGGGGGTGGCGTTGCTCTTTTTATAAAAAACGGCATAGATTATCAACAGCTCTCGGATTCCTCTCTGAGCTCTAATACCACAGAAGCACTTTTTATTCGCCTTAAGACAGACGTCGTAATAGGCGTGGTATATCGTCCGCCAAACACGTGCACAAGTCAGTTCATATCTGATATGGAGTCCATTCTGGTTCCTCTGATGTCTTTTAATAATCAGTTAGCAATAGTTGGTGATTTCAATATCGACTTATCAAAGGATGACTGTCCAGATTATATTTTCTTACTGGAATCGTTCAACCTCAAGAATGTTATCAATGTGCCCACTAGAATTACACATCAGTCTGCAACAATTATTGATCACATCTTATGTAACCGTGATATGGATGCCTGCGCTGGTGTTTGTAACCAAAACATTGCTGATCACTGTTCAACTTTTCTGTTTCTGCCACGGTCGGGTATCGATTGTACTTGCCCTACCCATACCAATGTATTTTCACGGGTGGACTACGCGCATGTCAGGCGTTTGCTCGAATCTATTCATTTCGAAAATCTGTGTCACAGTGACGTTCACACAGAATTTGCTAACTTCGTATCTGCTGTTTCCGATGCAATTACTAAGTCAACACTGAAGTTTTCTCGGCGCAACTACAAACATGCCATATGTCCTTGGATTACTGAGGAAATACTCACAGTATTGAAAAAGAAGGATTCATACTATAATAAGCTCAAAAACAACAGAACAAATGCTTATTACTTGAAACAGTTTAAGTATTACAGAAACAAATCCGTGGCGCTGATGAGAAAATCAAAGAAATTGTATTATACTAATTTGGTTAATCGTCAAGGAAATGACACAAAGCAAGTATGGAAGATTGTAGGAGAAGTTACGGGAACAGCTAAAAGAAAACAGATTGTTCCTGTCAACTTGTCAATAGAGACTGCAGACCAGTTTAATCAGTTCTTCACAACATACGGTCAGAACAGTGCGCAACCTACTCCCTTAGCTTCAGTGACATCCGACATACCTCGATGTATTAATAATGAATTCAGTTTCTCGAACATTACTAGCGATGAAGTTGCAAGTGTTGTGGCGAACATGCCCACGAATAAAGCGGCCGGGCCAGACGGCATAATGGCTAAGGTAATCAAGGACAACATTGATTTGTTTTGTGTTCCTTTGTGCAGAATATTCAATCATGCGATACACTCTAGCTTATACCCCGATACTTTAAAAGTTGCAAAAGTTGTTCCGATATTTAAAACTGGTGACCCTAACAACCCGTCTAGTTACAGGCCAATATCTGTACTGAGTGTCGTCAATACCATTTTTGAAAAATTAATTGCTTTCCAACTGAAAACCTTTCTTGATGTTAATCATATTATTTGTCCTCAGCAACACGGATTTGTTTCTAGCAGGTCCACGTCCACGGCTGTAGTTACTCTATCACAGCTTATCCTATCTGCTCTTCATAACCATAATGTTGCTGTAAGCGTATTTATAGACATCAAAAAAGCTTTCGACACAGTTTCACACTCCATTCTTTTAATGAAACTGGAAGCATATGGTGTGCGTAGCGGGGCCCTTGAATTCTTTAAAAGTTATCTTTCTTCACGACAGCAGCAAGTTGTCCTCAAACAGTTCAAGTCTGCATACCAAACTGTTACGTGTGGTGTACCCCAGGGGTCAGTTCTGGGACCCCTTTTATTTTCGCTCTTTATTAATGACCTCCCCAATGCAATACAGTGTTCTCAAATTTTGATGTATGCGGATGACACTGCACTTATCTTTACTGGCAACTCACTTGAGTCAATAGAAAATCCTATTAACAATGAACTCCAACGTATCTCGACCTGGTTTCGTAATAATCATCTAACTTTAAACACTGAAAAAACTAAATATGTTATTTTTCGTTCAAAACAAAAGTGTATTGAATTAAGTGATTTTTCTATATGTGTTGACAACAATGTTATTGATAGTGTGTCTTCTTTTAAATATTTAGGGGTCATGTTCGACTGCCACTTGTCTTGGAAGGAACAGGTGCACAGTGTGTGTAAAAAGGTTGCGTACGGTTGTTTTACCTTGTCTAAGGCACGGCGGCACTTTCCACCTGCTATTCTTAGATCACTGTATTTTTCATTATGTCACAGTCATCTCAGTTATTGCAGTGAATCATGGGGAATCACATACAAAACGTATTTAACACCATTGCTAAGACTACAAAAACGTGCCTTGAAAACCATGGGATTACCTTCTTCGAATAGTTCTAACAATAACATTTTTGACGCAATGCAAATCATGTCATTCACAACCTTACGCGATTACAAAATAGCTCTTATGGTTAATAATATTATAAATACCAACTACCCCTTACCTCTTGGTGCATTCAGTATTCCCGTCCGCAACACTAGACAAGCCAGCAATGGCAATTTTAACCTTCCTATTTGCCATAATGCGTACGGAGAAAGACGAATAGAATTTACAGGAGCGAAAATTTGGAACTCGTTGCCAATTGAAGTAAAGCAAGCTAGGAATTTCAAACTGACATGCAAGAAACATTTTTTGGGAATGGAAGCAAGGCTACAAAGTTAGTTTTCCTTCAATGTGTTTGTGATTGCTGTCCTATATGTTATTTTGTATTGGACCGCTTACTAGCCTCATTGGCTATCGGTCCAAATATCTGTGTATACATTTTGTTTGTGTTACTCAATAAAGACTTCTTGATTGATGGTTTGGTAGAAATCCACGTGCGCGTTCTGCCAAAAGCACCATTTGCATGCACATCTTGTGGTTTTGCAGAAAACTTCATCCGCGTCTACCAAAAGATGCATGTGCATGCTTAAAACGCGTTTTCGCACAAATCCGTGCGCGGGTGCTAAAAAGAGCAGCATCGGCATGCTTAGCACGTCGTTTGGTAGAAATCCACGTGCGCGTTCTGCCAAAAGCACCATTTGCATGCACATCTTGTGGTTTTGCAGAAAACTTCATCCGCGTCTACCAAAAGATGCATGTGCATGCTTAAAACGCGTTTTCGCACAAATCCGTGCGCGGGTGCTAAAAAGAGCAGCATCGGCATGCTTAGCACGTCGTTTGGTAGAAATCCACGTGCGCGTTCTGCCAAAAGCACCATTTGCATGCACATCTTGTGGTTTTGCAGAAAACTTCATCCGCGTCTACCAAAAGATGCATGTGCATGCTTAAAACGCGTTTTCGCACAAATCCGTGCGCGGGTGCTAAAAAGAGCAGCATCGGCATGCTTAGCACGTCGTTTGGTAGAAATCCACGTGCGCGTTCTGCAAAAAGCACCATTTGCATGCACATCTTGTGGTTTTCCAGAAAACTTCATCCGCGTCTACCAAAAGATGCATGTGCATGCTTAAAACGCGTTTTCGCACAAATGCGTGCGCGGGTGCTAAAAAGAGCAGCATCGGCATGCTTAGCACGTCGTTTGGTAGAAATCCACGTGCGCGTTCTGCAAAAAGCACCATTTGCATGCACATCTTGTGGTTTTGCAGAAAACTTCATCCGCGTCTACCAAAAGATGCATGTGCATGCTTAAAACGCGTTCTCGCACAAATCCGTGCGCGGGTGCTAAAAAGAGCAGCATCGGCATGCTTAGCACGTCGTTTGGTAGAAATCCACGTGCGCGTTCTGCCAAAAGCACCATTTGCATGCACATCTTGTGGTTTTGCAGAAAACTTCATCCGCGTCTACCAAAAGATGCATGTGCATGCTTAAAACGCGTTTTCGCACAAATCCGTGCGCGGGTGCTAAAAAGAGCAGCATCGGCCTGCTTAGCACGTCGTTTGGTCGAAATCCACGTGCGCGTTCTGCCAAAAAAACCATTTGCATGCACATCTTGTGGTTTTGCAGAAAACTTCATCCGCGTCTACCAAAAGATGCATGTGCATGCTTAAAACGCGTTTTCGCACAAATGCGTGCGCGGGTGCTAAAAAGAGCAGCATCGGCATGCTTAGCACGTCGTTTGGTAGAAATCCACGTGCGCGTTCTGCCAAAAGCACCATTTGCATGCACATCTTGTGGTTTTGCAGAAAACTTCATCCGCGTCTACCAAAAGATGCATGTGCATGCTTAAAACGCGTTTTCGCACAAATCCGTGCGCGGGTGCTAAAAAGAGCAGCATCGGCATGCTTAGCACGTAGTTTGGTAGAAATCCACGTGCGCGTTCTGCAAAAAGCCCCATTTGCATGCACATCTTGTGGTTTTGCAGAAAACTTCATCCGCATCTACCAAAAGATGCATGTGCATGCTTAAAACGCGTTTTCGCACAAATGCGTGCGCGGGTGCTAAAAAGAGCAGCATCGGCATGCTTAGCACGTCGTCTGGTAGAAATCCACGTGCGCGTTCTGCAAAAAGCACCATTTGCATGCACATCTTGTGGTTTTGCAGAAAACTTCATCCGCGTCGACCAAAAGATGCATGTGCATGCTTAAAACGCGTTTTCGCACAAATGCGTGCGCGGGTGCTAAAAAGAGCAGCATCGGCATGCTTAGCACGTCGTTTGGTAGAAATCCACGTGCGCGTTCTGCCAAAAGCACCATTTGCAGGCACATCTTGTGGTTTTGCAGAAAACTTCATCCGCGTCTACCAAAAGATGCATGTGCATGCTTAAAACGCGTTTTCGCACAAATCCGTGCGCGGGTGCTAAAAAGAACAGCATCGGCATGCTTAGCACGTCGTTTGGTAGAAATCCACGTGCGCGTTCTGCAAAAAGCACCATTTGCATGCACATCTTGTGGTTTTGCAGAAAACTTCATCCGCGTCTACCAAAAGATGCATGTGCATGCTTAAAACGCGTTTTCGCACAAATGCGTGCGCGGGTGCTAAAAAGAGCAGCATCGGCATGCTTAGCACGTCGTTTGGTAGAAATCCACGTGCGCGTTCTGCCAAAAGCACCATTTGCATGCACATCTTGTGGTTTTGCAGAAAACTTCATCCGCGTCTACCAAAAGATGCATGTGCATGCTTAAAACGCGTTTTCGCACAAATCCGTGCGCGGGTGCTAAAAAGAGCAGCATCGGCATGCTTAGCACGTCGTTTGGTCGAAATCCACGTGCGCGTTCTGCCAAAAGCACCATTTGCATGCACATCTTGTGGTTTTGCAGAAAACTTCATCCGCGTCTACCAAAAGATGCATGTGCATGCTTAAAACGCGTTTTCGCACAAATGCGTACGCGGGTGCTAAAAAGAGCAGCATCGGCATGCTTAGCACGTCGTTTGGTAGAAATCCACGTGCGCGTTCTGCCAAAAGCACCATTTGCATGCACATCTTGTGGTTTTGCAGAAAACTTCATCCGCGTCTACCAAAAGATGCATGTGCATGCTTAAAACGCGTTTTCGCACAAATCCGTGCGCGGGTGCTAAAAAGAGCAGCATCGGCATGCTTAGCACGTAGTTTGGTAGAAATCCACGTGCGCGTTCTGCAAAAAGCACCATTTGCATGCACATCTTGTGGTTTTGCAGAAAACTTCATCCGCGTCTACCAAAAGATGCATGTGCATGCTTAAAACGCGTTTTCGCACAAATGCGTGCGCGGGTGCTAAAAAGAGCAGCATCGGCATGCTTAGCACGTCGTCTGGTAGAAATCCACGTGCGCGTTCTGCAAAAAGCACCATTTGCATGCACATCTTGTGGTTTTGCAGAAAACTTCATCCGCGTCGACCAAAAGATGCATGTGCATGCTTAAAACGCGTTTTCGCACAAATGCGTGCGCGGGTGCTAAAAAGAGCAGCATCGGCATGCTTAGCACGTCGTTTGGTAGAAATCCACGTGCGCGTTCTGCCAAAAGCACCATTTGCATGCACATCTTGTGGTTTTGCAGAAAACTTCATCCGCGTCTACCAAAAGGTGCATGTGCATGCTTAAAACGCGTTTTCGCACAAATCCGTGCGCGGGTGCTAAAAAGAGCAGCATCGGCATGCTTAGCACGTCGTTTGGTAGAAATCCACGTGCGCGTTCTGCAAAAAGCACCATTTGCATGCACATCTTGTGGTTTTGCAGAAAACTTCATCCGCGTCTACCAAAAGATGCATGTGCATGCTTAAAACGCGTTTTCGCACAAATCCGTGCGCGGGTGCTAAAAAGAACAGCATCGGCATGCTTAGCACGTCGTTTGGTAGAAATCCACGTGCGCGTTCTGCAAAAAGCACCATTTGCATGCACATCTTGTGGTTTTGCAGAAAACTTCATCCGCGTCTACCAAAAGATGCATGTGCATGCTTAAAACGCGTTTTCGCACAAATGCGTGCGCGGTTGCTAAAAAGAGCAGCATCGGCATGCTTAGCACGTCGTTTGGTAGAAATCCACGTGCGCGTTCTGCCAAAAGCACCATTTGCATGCACATCTTGTGGTTTTGCAGAAAACTTCATCCGCGTCTACCAAAAGATGCATGTGCATGCTTAAAACGCGTTTTCGCACAAATCCGTGCGCGGGTGCTAAAAAGAGCAGCATCGGCATGCTTAGCACGTCGTTTGGTCGAAATCCACGTGCGCGTTCTGCCAAAAGCACCATTTGCATGCACATCTTGTGGTTTTGCAGAAAACTTCATCCGCGTCTACCAAAAGATGCATGTGCATGCTTAAAACGCGTTTTCGCACAAATGCGTGCGCGGGTGCTAAAAAGAGCAGCATCGGCATGCTTAGCACGTCGTTTGGTAGAAATCCACGTGCGCGTTCTGCCAAAAGCACCATTTGCATGCACATCTTGTGGTTTTGCAGAAAACTTCATCCGCGTCTACCAAAAGATGCATGTGCATGCTTAAAACGCGTTTTCGCACAAATCCGTGCGCGGGTGCTAAAAAGATCAGCATCGGCATGCTTAGCACGTCGTTTGGTAGAAATCCACGTGCGCGTTCTGCAAAAAGCACCATTTGCATGCACATCTTGTGGTTTTGCAGAAAACTTCATCCGCGTCTACCAAAAGATGCATGTGCATGCTTAAAACGCGTTTTCGCACAAATGCGTGCGCGGGTGCTAAAAAGAGCAGCATCGGCATGCTTAGCACGTCGTCTGGTAGAAATCCACGTGCGCGTTCTGCAAAAAGCACCATTTGCATGCACATCTTGTGGTTTTGCAGAAAACTTCATCCGCGTCTACCAAAAGATGCATGTGCATGCTTAAAACGCGTTTTCGCACAAATGCGTGCGCGGGTGCTAAAAAGAGCAGCATCGGCATGCTTAGCACGTCGTTTGGTAGAAATCCACGTGCGCGTTCTGCCAAAAGCACCATTTGCATGCACATCTTGTGGTTTTGCAGAAAACTTCATCCGCGTCTACCAAAAGATGCATGTGCATGCTTAAAACGCGTTTTCGCACAAATCCGTGCGCGGGTGCTAAAAAGAGCAGCATCGGCATGCTTAGCACGTCGTTTGGTAGAAATCCACGTGCGCGTTCTGCAAAAAGCACCATTTGCATGCACATCTTGTGGTTTTGCAGAAAACTTCATCCGCGTCTACCAAAAGATGCATGTGCATGCTTAAAACGCGTTTTCGCACAAATGCGTGCGCGGGTGCTAAAAAGAGCAGCATCGGCATGCTTAGCACGTCGTTTGGTAGAAATCCACGTGCGCGTTCTGCAAAAAGCACCATTTGCATGCACATCTTGTGGTTTTGCAGAAAACTTCATCCGCGTCTACCAAAAGATGCATGTGCATGCTTAAAACGCGTTTTCGCACAAATGCGTGCGCGGGTGCTAAAAAGAGCAGCATCGGCATGCTTAGCACGTCGTTTGGTAGAAATCCACGTGCGCGTTCTGCCAAAAGCACCATTTGCAGGCACATCTTGTGGTTTTGCAGAAAACTTCATCCGCGTCTACCAAAAGATGCATGTGCATGCTTAAAACGCGTTTTCGCACAAATCCGTGCGCGGGTGCTAAAAAGAACAGCATCGGCATGCTTAGCACGTCGTTTGGTAGAAATCCACGTGCGCGTTCTGCAAAAAGCACCATTTGCATGCACATCTTGTGGTTTTGCAGAAAACTTCATCCGCGTCTACCAAAAGATGCATGTGCATGCTTAAAACGCGTTTTCGCACAAATGCGTGCGCGGGTGCTAAAAAGAGCAGCATCGGCATGCTTAGCACGTCGTTTGGTAGAAATCCACGTGCGCGTTCTGCCAAAAGCACCATTTGCATGCACATCTTGTGGTTTTGCAGAAAACTTCATCCGCGTCTACCAAAAGATGCATGTGCATGCTTAAAACGCGTTTTCGCACAAATCCGTGCGCGGGTGCTGAAAAGAGCAGCATCGGCATGCTTAGCACGTCGTTTGGTAGAAATCCACGTGCGCGTTCTGCCAAAACCACCATTTGCATGCACATCTTGTGGTTTTGCAGAAAACTTCATCCGCGTCTACCAAAAGATGCATGTGCATGCTTAAAACGCGTTTTCGCACAAATCCGTGCGCGGGTGCTAAAAAGAGCAGCATCGGCATGCTTAGCACGTCGTTTGGTAGAAATTCACGTGCGCGTTCTGCAAAAAGCACCATTTGCATGCACATCTTGTGGTTTTGCAGAAAACTTCATCCGCGTCTACCAAAAGATGCATGTGCATGCTTAAAACGCGTTTTCGCACAAATGCGTGCGCGGGTGCTAAAAAGAGCAGCATCGGCATGCTTAGCACGTCGTTTGGTAGAAATCCACGTGCGCGTTCTGCAAAAAGCACCATTTGCATGCACATCTTGTGGTTTTGCAGAAAACTTCATCCGCGTCTACCAAAAGATGCATGTGCATGCTTAAAACGCGTTTTCGCACAAATGCGTGCGCGGGTGCTAAAAAGAGCAGCATCGGCATGCTTAGCACGTCGTTTGGTAGAAATCCACGTGCGCGTTCTGCAAAAAGCACCATTTGCATGCACATCTTGTGGTTTTGCAGAAAACTTCATCCGCGTCTACCAAAAGATGCATGTGCATGCTTAAAACGCGTTTTCGCACAAATGCGTGCGCGGGTGCTAAAAAGAGCAGCATCGGCATGCTTAGCACGTCGTTTGGTAGAAATCCACGTGCGCGTTCTGCCAAAAGCACCATTTGCAGGCACATCTTGTGGTTTTGCAGAAAACTTCATCCGCGTCTACCAAAAGATGCATGTGCATGCTTAAAACGCGTTTTCGCACAAATCCGTGCGCGGGTGCTAAAAAGAACAGCATCGGCATGCTTAGCACGTCGTTTGGTAGAAATCCACGTGCGCGTTCTGCAAAAAGCACCATTTGCATGCACATCTTGTGGTTTTGCAGAAAACTTCATCCGCGTCTACCAAAAGATGCATGTGCATGCTTAAAACGCGTTTTCGCACAAATGCGTGCGCGGGTGCTAAAAAGAGCAGCATCGGCATGCTTAGCACGTCGTTTGGTAGAAATCCACGTGCGCGTTCTGCCAAAAGCACCATTTGCATGCACATCTTGTGGTTTTGCAGAAAACTTCATCCGCGTCTACCAAAAGATGCATGTGCATGCTTAAAACGCGTTTTCGCACAAATCCGTGCGCGGGTGCTAAAAAGAGCAGCATCGGCATGCTTAGCACGTCGTTTGGTAGAAATCCACGTGCGCGTTCTGCCAAAAGCACCATTTGCATGCACATCTTGTGGTTTTGCAGAAAACTTCATCCGCGTCTACCAAAAGATGCATGTGCATGCTTAAAACGCGTTTTCGCACAAATCCGTGCGCGGGTGCTAAAAAGAGCAGCATCGGCATGCTTAGCACGTCGTTTGGTAGAAATTCACGTGCGCGTTCTGCAAAAAGCACCATTTGCATGCACATCTTGTGGTTTTGCAGAAAACTTCATCCGCGTCTACCAAAAGATGCATGTGCATGCTTAAAACGCGTTTTCGCACAAATGCGTGCGCGGGTGCTAAAAAGAGCAGCATCGGCATGCTTAGCACGTCGTTTGGTAGAAATCCACGTGCGCGTTCTGCAAAAAGCACCATTTGCATGCACATCTTGTGGTTTTGCAGAAAACTTCATCCGCGTCTACCAAAAGATGCATGTGCATGCTTAAAACGCGTTTTCGCACAAATGCGTGCGCGGGTGCTAAAAAGAGCAGCATCGGCATGCTTAGCACGTCGTTTGGTAGAAATCCACGTGCGCGTTCTGCCAAAAGCACCATTTGCAGGCACATCTTGTGGTTTTGCAGAAAACTTCATCCGCGTCTACCAAAAGATGCATGTGCATGCTTAAAACGCGTTTTCGTACAAATCCGTGCGCGGGTGCTAAAAAGAACAGCATCGGCATGCTTAGCACGTCGTTTGGTAGAAATCCACGTGCGCGTTCTGCAAAAAGCACCATTTGCATGCACATCTTGTGGTTTTGCAGAAAACTTCATCCTCGTCTACCAAAAGATGCATGTGCATGCTTAAAACGCGTTTTCGCACAAATGCGTGCGCGGGTGCTAAAAAGAGCAGCATCGGCATGCTTAGCACGTCGTTTGGTAGAAATCCACGTGCGCGTTCTGCCAAAAGCACCATTTGCATGCACATCTTGTGGTTTTGCAGAAAACTTCATCCGCGTCTACCAAAAGATGCATGTGCATGCTTAAAACGCGTTTTCGCACAAATGCGTGCGCGGGTGCTAAAAAGAGCAGCATCGGCATGCTTAGCACGTCGTTTGGTAGAAATCCACGTGCGCGTTCTGCCAAAAGCACCATTTGCATGCACATCTTGTGGTTTTGCAGAAAACTTCATCCGCGTCTACCAAAAGATGCATGTGCATGCTTAAAACGCGTTTTCGCACAAATCTGTGCGCGGGTGCTAAAAAGAGCAGCATCGGCATGCTTAGCACGTCGTTTGGTAGAAATCCACGTGCGCGTTCTGCAAAAAGCACCATTTGCATGCACATCTTGTGGTTTTGCAGAAAACTTCATCCGCGTCTACCAAAAGATGCATGTGCATGCTTAAAACGCGTTTTCGCACAAATGCGTGCGCGGGTGCTAAAAAGAGCAGCATCGGCATGCTTAGCACGTCGTCTGGTAGAAATCCACGTGCGCGTTCTGCAAAAAGCACCATTTGCATGCACATCTTGTGGTTTTGCAGAAAACTTCATCCGCGTCTACCAAAAGATGCATGTGCATGCTTAAAACGCGTTTTCGCACAAATGCGTGCGCGGGTGCTAAAAAGAGTAGCATCGGCATGCTTAGCACGTCGTTTGGTAGAAATCCACGTGCGCGTTCTGCCAAAAGCACCATTTGCATGCACATCTTGTGGTTTTGCAGAAAACTTCATCCGCGTCTACCAAAAGATGCATGTGCATGCTTAAAACGCGTTTTCGCACAAATGCGTGCGCGGGTGCTAAAAAGAGCAGCATCGGCATGCTTAGCACGTCGTCTGGTAGAAATCCACGTGCGCGTTCTGCAAAAAGCACCATTTGCATGCACATCTTGTGGTTTTGCAGAAAACTTCATCCGCGTCTACCAAAAGATGCATGTGCATGCTTAAAACGCGTTTTCGCACAAATGCGTGCGCGGGTGCTAAAAAGAGCAGCATCGGCATGCTTAGCACGTCGTTTGGTAGAAATCCACGTGCGCGTTCTGCAAAAAGCACCATTTGCATGCACATCTTGTGGTTTTGCAGAAAACTTCATCCGCGTCTGCCAAAAGATGCATGTGCATGCTTAAAACGCGTTTTCGCACAAATCCGTGCGCGGGTGCTAAAAAGAGCAGCATCGGCATGCTTAGCACGTCGTTTGGTAGAAATCCACGTGCGCGTTCTGCAAAAAGCACCATTTGCATGCACATCTTGTGGTTTTGCAGAAAACTTCATCCGCGTCTACCAAAAGATGCATGTGCATGCTTAAAACGCGTTTTCGCACAAATGCGTGCGCGGGTGCTAAAAAGAGCAGCATCGGCATGCTTAGCACGTCGTTTGGTAGAAATCCACGTGCGCGTTCTGCAAAAAGCACCATTTGCATGCACATCTTGTGGTTTTGCAGAAAACTTCATCCGCGTCTACCAAAAGATGCATGTGCATGCTTAAAACGCGTTTTCGCACACATGCGTGCGCGGGTGCTAAAAAGAGCAGCATCGGCATGCTTAGCACGTCGTTTGGTAGAAATCCACGTGCGCGTTCTGCCAAAAGCACCATTTGCAGGCACATCTTGTGGTTTTGCAGAAAACTTCATCCGCGTCTACCAAAAGATGCATGTGCATGCTTAAAACGCGTTTTCGCACAAATCCGTGCGCGGGTGCTAAAAAGAACAGCATCGGCATGCTTAGCACGTCGTTTGGTAGAAATCCACGTGCGCGTTCTGCAAAAAGCACCATTTGCATGCACATCTTGTGGTTTTGCAGAAAACTTCATCCGCGTCTACCAAAAGATGCATGTGCATGCTTAAAACGCGTTTTCGCACAAATGCGTGCGCGGGTGCTAAAAAGAGCAGCATCGGCATGCTTAGCACGTCGTTTGGTAGAAATCCACGTGCGCGTTCTGCCAAAAGCACCATTTACATGCACATCTTGTGGTTTTGCAGAAAACTTCATCCGCGTCTACCAAAAGATGCATGTGCATGCTTAAAACGCGTTTTCGCACAAATCCGTGCGCGGGTGCTAAAAAGAGCAGCATCGGCATGCTTAGCACGTCGTTTGGTAGAAATCCACGTGCGCGTTCTGCCAAAAGCACCATTTGCATGCACATCTTGTGGTTTTGCAGAAAACTTCATCCGCGTCTACCAAAAGATGCATGTGCATGCTTAAAACGCGTTTTCGTACAAATCCGTGCGCGGGTGCTAAAAAGAACAGCATCGGCATGCTTAGCACGTCGTTTGGTAGAAATCCACGTGCGCGTTCTGCAAAAAGCACCATTTGCATGCACATCTTGTGGTTTTGCAGAAAACTTCATCCTCGTCTACCAAAAGATGCATGTGCATGCTTAAAACGCGTTTTCGCACAAATGCGTGCGCGGGTGCTAAAAAGAGCAGCATCGGCATGCTTAGCACGTCGTTTGGTAGAAATCCACGTGCGCGTTCTGCCAAAAGCACCATTTGCATGCACATCTTGTGGTTTTGCAGAAAACTTCATCCGCGTCTACCAAAAGATGCATGTGCATGCTTAAAACGCGTTTTCGCACAAATGCGTGCGCGGGTGCTAAAAAGAGCAGCATCGGCATGCTTAGCACGTCGTTTGGTAGAAATCCACGTGCGCGTTCTGCCAAAAGCACCATTTGCATGCACATCTTGTGGTTTTGCAGAAAACTTCATCCGCGTCTACCAAAAGATGCATGTGCATGCTTAAAACGCGTTTTCGCACAAATCTGTGCGCGGGTGCTAAAAAGAGCAGCATCGGCATGCTTAGCACGTCGTTTGGTAGAAATCCACGTGCGCGTTCTGCAAAAAGCACCATTTGCATGCACATCTTGTGGTTTTGCAGAAAACTTCATCCGCGTCTACCAAAAGATGCATGTGCATGCTTAAAACGCGTTTTCGCACAAATGCGTGCGCGGGTGCTAAAAAGAGCAGCATCGGCATGCTTAGCACGTCGTCTGGTAGAAATCCACGTGCGCGTTCTGCAAAAAGCACCATTTGCATGCACATCTTGTGGTTTTGCAGAAAACTTCATCCGCGTCTACCAAAAGATGCATGTGCATGCTTAAAACGCGTTTTCGCACAAATGCGTGCGCGGGTGCTAAAAAGAGTAGCATCGGCATGCTTAGCACGTCGTTTGGTAGAAATCCACGTGCGCGTTCTGCCAAAAGCACCATTTGCATGCACATCTTGTGGTTTTGCAGAAAACTTCATCCGCGTCTACCAAAAGATGCATGTGCATGCTTAAAACGCGTTTTCGCACAAATGCGTGCGCGGGTGCTAAAAAGAGCAGCATCGGCATGCTTAGCACGTCGTCTGGTAGAAATCCACGTGCGCGTTCTGCAAAAAGCACCATTTGCATGCACATCTTGTGGTTTTGCAGAAAACTTCATCCGCGTCTACCAAAAGATGCATGTGCATGCTTAAAACGCGTTTTCGCACAAATGCGTGCGCGGGTGCTAAAAAGAGCAGCATCGGCATGCTTAGCACGTCGTTTGGTAGAAATCCACGTGCGCGTTCTGCAAAAAGCACCATTTGCATGCACATCTTGTGGTTTTGCAGAAAACTTCATCCGCGTCTGCCAAAAGATGCATGTGCATGCTTAAAACGCGTTTTCGCACAAATCCGTGCGCGGGTGCTAAAAAGAGCAGCATCGGCATGCTTAGCACGTCGTTTGGTAGAAATCCACGTGCGCGTTCTGCAAAAAGCACCATTTGCATGCACATCTTGTGGTTTTGCAGAAAACTTCATCCGCGTCTACCAAAAGATGCATGTGCATGCTTAAAACGCGTTTTCGCACAAATGCGTGCGCGGGTGCTAAAAAGAGCAGCATCGGCATGCTTAGCACGTCGTTTGGTAGAAATCCACGTGCGCGTTCTGCAAAAAGCACCATTTGCATGCACATCTTGTGGTTTTGCAGAAAACTTCATCCGCGTCTACCAAAAGATGCATGTGCATGCTTAAAACGCGTTTTCGCACACATGCGTGCGCGGGTGCTAAAAAGAGCAGCATCGGCATGCTTAGCACGTCGTTTGGTAGAAATCCACGTGCGCGTTCTGCCAAAAGCACCATTTGCAGGCACATCTTGTGGTTTTGCAGAAAACTTCATCCGCGTCTACCAAAAGATGCATGTGCATGCTTAAAACGCGTTTTCGCACAAATCCGTGCGCGGGTGCTAAAAAGAACAGCATCGGCATGCTTAGCACGTCGTTTGGTAGAAATCCACGTGCGCGTTCTGCAAAAAGCACCATTTGCATGCACATCTTGTGGTTTTGCAGAAAACTTCATCCGCGTCTACCAAAAGATGCATGTGCATGCTTAAAACGCGTTTTCGCACAAATGCGTGCGCGGGTGCTAAAAAGAGCAGCATCGGCATGCTTAGCACGTCGTTTGGTAGAAATCCACGTGCGCGTTCTGCCAAAAGCACCATTTACATGCACATCTTGTGGTTTTGCAGAAAACTTCATCCGCGTCTACCAAAAGATGCATGTGCATGCTTAAAACGCGTTTTCGCACAAATCCGTGCGCGGGTGCTAAAAAGAGCAGCATCGGCATGCTTAGCACGTCGTTTGGTAGAAATCCACGTGCGCGTTCTGCCAAAAGCACCATTTGCATGCACATCTTGTGGTTTTGCAGAAAACTTCATCCGCGTCTACCAAAAGATGCATGTGCATGCTTAAAACGCGTTTTCGTACAAATCCGTGCGCGGGTGCTAAAAAGAACAGCATCGGCATGCTTAGCACGTCGTTTGGTAGAAATCCACGTGCGCGTTCTGCAAAAAGCACCATTTGCATGCACATCTTGTGGTTTTGCAGAAAACTTCATCCTCGTCTACCAAAAGATGCATGTGCATGCTTAAAACGCGTTTTCGCACAAATGCGTGCGCGGGTGCTAAAAAGAGCAGCATCGGCATGCTTAGCACGTCGTTTGGTAGAAATCCACGTGCGCGTTCTGCCAAAAGCACCATTTGCATGCACATCTTGTGGTTTTGCAGAAAACTTCATCCGCGTCTACCAAAAGATGCATGTGCATGCTTAAAACGCGTTTTCGCACAAGTGCGTGCGCGGGTGCTAAAAAGAGCAGCATCGGCATGCTTAGCACGTCGTTTGGTAGAAATCCACGTGCGCGTTCTGCCAAAAGCACCATTTGCATGCACATCTTGTGGTTTTGCAGAAAACTTCATCCGCGTCTACCAAAAGATGCATGTGCATGCTTAAAACGCGTTTTCGCACAAATCTGTGCGCGGGTGCTAAAAAGAGCAGCATCGGCATGCTTAGCACGTCGTTTGGTAGAAATCCACGTGCGCGTTCTGCAAAAAGCACCATTTGCATGCACATCTTGTGGTTTTGCAGAAAACTTCATCCGCGTCTACCAAAAGATGCATGTGCATGCTTAAAACGCGTTTTCGCACAAATGCGTGCGCGGGTGCTAAAAAGAGCAGCATCGGCATGCTTAGCACGTCGTCTGGTAGAAATCCACGTGCGCGTTCTGCAAAAAGCACCATTTGCATGCACATCTTGTGGTTTTGCAGAAAACTTCATCCGCGTCTACCAAAAGATGCATGTGCATGCTTAAAACGCGTTTTCGCACAAATGCGTGCGCGGGTGCTAAAAAGAGTAGCATCGGCATGCTTAGCACGTCGTTTGGTAGAAATCCACGTGCGCGTTCTGCCAAAAGCACCATTTGCATGCACATCTTGTGGTTTTGCAGAAAACTTCATCCGCGTCTACCAAAAGATGCATGTGCATGCTTAAAACGCGTTTTCGCACAAATGCGTGCGCGGGTGCTAAAAAGAGCAGCATCGGCATGCTTAGCACGTCGTCTGGTAGAAATCCACGTGCGCGTTCTGCAAAAAGCACCATTTGCATGCACATCTTGTGGTTTTGCAGAAAACTTCATCCGCGTCTACCAAAAGATGCATGTGCATGCTTAAAACGCGTTTTCGCACAAATGCGTGCGCGGGTGCTAAAAAGAGCAGATCTGTCTGCGTGTG